>NC_133655.1:25667405-25967405 GCF_009905375.1 Apium graveolens | reverse complement strand
AGCCAAGAGGGAAGAAGCCAGAAGGTTGAAGGAAGAAGCTAAAAAGCTAAAGGCTGACAAAAGAGCATAAACAAAGCTTGAAAAACAGCTAAAGTCAAGTCAAGCTGAAGAAAAGAAAGAAATTGAAGACAAGAGTGAAGTTGTAGGTATGGGGGACTTGATTAGTGATGATGTGGAAGAAAGAAGTAAGGAAAGAAAGGAATGGCAGAAAGGGAACAGAAAGAAGGCCAATGCAAAAAGAAAGATGGTAGATGAGACTGAAGAAACCCAATCAAAATCCAAACCACTACCTTCTATTCCTGAACCCATTGTGCCAGCATAAGGAAGACTTGGTGGGAGCCCAATGCCTTGCCTAGAACCTTACTCATCCAAGAAAGAGGAATTATAGTTCATAAATCACCTCATTGGTTGATGGAGTTCAGAGACAATAAAGGAGTCAGAAGATTTTTCAGACTTGAAGATCAGCTCAAGATTGCCAATAATGAAACTCTCAAGGATATGCAATCTAAGTTGGACATCAATGAAGAAGATGAAGCTGAGTTCTACAGACAACTTCAACTCCAAATAGAGGAGAATGACAGGAGGCCAGGAAAGAAAACAAGGGATCAAAGGAAAAGAAATTAATCTTCTCAGGATAAAGGAACACCCTTGGAAACAATGTAATTCTTCAATTCCATCTCAGTATACATACTTTTGCAGCACCTTTGAATTTCTGCTTTATTTCAGTTCATATGTTTATTAAGTGTTTTGTTATCATCAAATTAAACCCAAATTTATGCCTACAGTTCTAGTAGACATAAATAGGGGGAGATTGTTAGGAATATGTGTATTAGTTTGATGATAAGTTAAACAAAACACTTAATTAGAAATCTAGTGTTTGTAGCCTCAAAGGATAAGACCATTTTGGCTATCCGTTGAAGGAGTAGCTTCACTTAGAAATAAGTTTAGTATTGTAGCACATTTTAGTCTCTGTATTTAAGTTGTACTTATTAGATGTTGTGGGAAATTATCAGTCATGTTGACTACTAGTGGATATGCAAATAAGAGGGCTAATTGTATAAGTGAAAAAGTATCAACTGATATTAAAGACCTTCAACGGATAAGAAACAAAGCTTCAACGGATGTCTCTAAAGCTTCAACAGATGAGATCCATCAACGGATAAGTGCGTCAACGGATAAAGCTTCAACTGCTAATGCATCAACGGATAAAGCTTCAACGGATAAAGCATCAACGGATGAAAGCTTCAACGGATGCTTAGTTCAATAGCAGTTGATAGTGACAATTCATAAGCTGACAGAGGCACATTGGTTTACAGAGACAAACTGAAATGTGGCAGCCTCTAGAAAGAATCAAGAAAATGCATCATTTCCATTCTGATGCTAACAAGGAAGTATTCAAAGATTCACAGCTAAACCTAAATTGCATTGGATAGAGAAATGAAGAAGAAACATGTGAAGAGTCTTTTAAATTGTATTTTACAGTTTTGTCTTCACTTGTAAACTTGGTGATATATAAACCAAGTAGCAGCTAGTAATTAGATGTGAATTTTTCTAGAGCTGTTTAGAAAAATCCAGAGAGAAAATCATCTAGTTTGTACTAGGAAGCAGCTGTGATTTGATTTTTTGAATCACAAATTTTCTGAAATAACACATCTCTGGTGGAACAACAAATCCACCAGAAAAGTTTTTAAGTCTGTTATGTTCTTTACATTTGTGTTTGAATATATATCTGTCTGTATTAGCTTAAAGCAATTCACACACACTTGCTCATCAAAACACATAGACTAGAAACTGCTCAAAACTTGAAAAAGTTTTGAGATTTACATTCAACCCCCCTTCTGTAAATCTCATTGTTAGTTCACTGGGAATAACAGTTAATATTTACCATTGATCTTGCACATTCTTCAAGCTGCTTTTTGTAGACTTGTCAATACAGCTGGTTGGATTGTTTGTTGATTGTTTATCTTGAATATTGAACTTGTCTGTGATTCTGTACTTTAAGAATTTTACTCGAGATCTCCAATTTAGGCACATAGAGATCTTGACATCTCGATAAGTATAATGACTTATCGAGATCTCTAATGCGCTAGTGAATTTGACTTATAGAGGTCTCTGAGTTCTCGAATGAAACTTTAGCTTGTCGAGATCTCTCAGCATCATGTCTTCACTTTGTCTTGTCGATAAGTTAGAGTTCTCTAGTGAATTTTGACTTATCGATATCTCTGAGTTCTCTAATAGACTTAGACTTATCGATAACTCAGAGTTCTCTAATGAATGTAGACTTGTCGATAACTCTGAGTTCTCAAGTGAAGAAATGACTTGTCGATATCTCCAATCTTCACATCTTCGATTTGCTTGTCGATATCTCTGATTTCTCTGTAAGCTTTCTGAGCTGTCTATAAGCCATTCTGGAGTTCTGGAATGACTTCTCTATAACATTAAATCTGTGACTTGTATAGATCTTGACTTAGAGTATTTTTCCTAAAACAGCTTTATTCAACTCCAAGCTTTTTAATAATTCTTTTGAGGCATGATCTTCTTGATCTTCTTCTTGATAAAATTCTTAGGCTTGATACTGTTTATAGAAAAAGGCTCTAGTCCGCTCTTTTGACATTTTTACAGTCTTTAAATGTTACAAGTACAAAATACAAATTAAGATAACAATACAACTTACTTAGGGTTGACAAAATAACTGAGTCTTGTTTGGATACATGCATGTCTTGCACAACAATCTCTCCCAATTCGTGAGAAGATTGCTTAACACACATTCATGCCTGTTAACAAGACTAACCCCAAGCTTAACAGATTATGAAAAGTAACAGTTCATTATTCTCCCTAGATCAGATGTCCATTTGGATATGCTTCACAATTTGACCAGAGCCACTAATGATATTGTTATCTTTAGTAATCTTTGACATCATCACTTATATATGACAATCTCCCCCAACTTGTTCATTTTGAAATTATGCACAAGTTCTGAATGATGATGTCAAAACTCTAACTAAATGCAGAAGTCAATCTTCCCAGTGCATTTAAATTTACTCTTCTCTCCCCCTATCAAGAAGAGAGTATTATTGTCTTGCAACATACATCAGCTATTTTTGCATTTAGATATGTTCTCCCCTTTTTGACATTATCTTGAGGTGGAAAAAATCAGCTAGATGCATGTTGTTCAAGCTTTTGCCACGATTCATTTAGAACAATATCTGCAGCTTCTAGCTACAGTGATTTCAACAGGTAGAATAAGAGACTTTACTCAGACCTGCAGAAAAAGTCTTTTAGTAACAAAAGTCCTAAACTCTCTGTTCTTTTAATAAGTAGTCTCACTACTTCTCACTGCACTAGTCTCATGACTTTTAAGAGTAAGAGTTTCCTTACAAGGATTACTAAATCCAGACACTCATCTACCTCTCCTCTTGCCAGGAAGGATCCTGCCTTTCTTATTTTATGTTTTTCTCTCAATCTTTTCTCTCATCCTCACATGAAAGGATCAT
Source organism: Apium graveolens (assembly GCF_009905375.1). NCBI lineage: Eukaryota > Viridiplantae > Streptophyta > Magnoliopsida > Apiales > Apiaceae > Apium > Apium graveolens. Next base: position 25,963,911 of record NC_133655.1, on the reverse strand, counting down.
ATGCTGCTTGACCTACATAAATAAGAGGTGGCTGAGAAGAGTTATCTGTGATCATATGATTAGGGGTGATCCATATAGGTCTAATCATACTCATATCATCAGAAGAATGGGTGTGCATTTCATACCTTGTGAGATTCTGAAAAAGTAGCTGATTAATTTAACATTAATATGCAGCTGCATTTTTTATCAGTTTCAATTGTTCTCATAGTGTTCTCAGTGATTCTGCCTTCATCACTCTTTTGAAGTAATGGCTCTTGTGTGGCTGGAGATTCAAGAGTTGCTGCATGACTTTGACATCCAGGTTCTTGTGTACTCTACTCCACTGTCGGAATTCTGAGCTTCTGTTAACACATGTTTTTCAAGAGATTCTTCCTTGTCTGCTATATTATGTGAAGTATAGGTTCTTGTGGAACATGGATCAGGAGATGATAGTGCTGCTAAGCCCCATTAAGGCATAGTTTCTTGTGTGCATAATCCAGGAAGTAAGAGTCTTTTAATAGTCTCATCTATATGTCCAAGAGTAATCACCTTTACTCTCTTTTAACTTTGCTGTTGTAGGAACCTTTGACAGCTTCACTTAACAAATCTTCCTTAAGGTTGACATAACAAGGTTGATGAGCTACTGTGAGGACCATTATCAGATGAAGTTATGGTCCTTTCTTTGGAGATGAATCAGAATAGCTTATAGCAGTTCTGATTTAGTAAGCACAAGTATCCTCTTCACGAATTCTGAAAGTTTTAAATAAGCACGAGGATCTTGTCTTATTATATCCTTCTTTTCTCAAACAACAAAACAAATGAAGAACATTTTGTGAGGTTTCTATCCTTTTGTAAAACAGGTTCCTCTTGAGAGTTACCTGAGTGAGATTGTGTTTGAATTTGGGTTTGTGTTTCTGTGCCTGGGTGAACTGCAGTTTGGTTGTGAAAGAGGTATTAACTGCAGTTTAGCACAAATGCCTGTTGAGTGATCTATAGATCTCAGAAAACTTGTAATTAATAAGTTTCTTACAATTGTTTTTAAGAAAATTCAGAGAATTTTGCAAAAAGTTGATTTTCAAAGACGTTGTTATTCCTAGAAGACTAACAATGAGATTTACAGAAGGGGGGTTGAATGTAAATCTCAAAACTTTTTCAAGTTTTGAGCAGTTTATAAAGTTGTGTGTTCAAGAAGAACAAGTGTGTGAATTGCTTTAAGCTAATACAGACAGATATATATTCAAGCACAAATGTAAAGAACACAACAGACCTTAAAAACTTTTCTGGTGGATTTGTTGTTCCACCAGAGATGGTATATTAGAAAATCTGTGTTCAACAATGTTGATCACAGCTGCATCCTAGTACAAACCAGATGAATTTTCTCTCAAGATATTTCTTAACAGCTCTGGAAAAATCTATCTAATTACTAGCTTCTTCTTGGTTCATATATATTACCAAGTGTACAAGTGAAAAACAATATAAAATTACAATAGTAAAATAAGTTCTTCACTTGCTTCTTTTCCTGTTCACTCAAGTACTTTGTTGACTATTGCAACTTTGTAAAAGAAGAACGGCTGCTTTTTCTGTTGATCCTGAAATTCGGCTACCACATCTCAGTTTTCTCTGTCAACCCACGTGCCTCTGCTTGTAGGTACAACTACCACTTATCAACGGCTGATTAGCAGAACATCCGTTGAAGCTTTCATCCGTTGATGACTTCATCCGTTGAAGGATGTTATCCGTTGAAGCTTTCATCCGTTGATGCTCTCATCCGTTGAAGGATGTTATCCGTTGAAGCTTTCATCCGTTGATGCTCTCATCCGTTGAAGGATGTTATCCGTTGAAGCTTTAGAGACATCCGTTGAAGCTTAGCTTCTCATCCGTTGAAGGTCTTTTAAGTCATCCGTTGATACCACTTCATTTATACAAAATTACAAGGCATGAAATATTTACAATTGGCCTTCCTATCTGCATATCATCTAGTAGTCAACATGACTCATAGTTTCTCTCAACTTCTAAGAATTACAATTTTAAATACAGAGACTGAAATATGCTACAATACTAGACTTATTTCTAAGTAAAGCTACACCATCAACGGATAGCCAAAGTGGTCTTATCCGTTGAGGCTACAGACACTAAATTTCTACTTAAGTGTTTTGTTAAACATATCATCAAACTAATGCACATATATTCCTAACAATCTCCCCCTATTTATGTCTATAAGAACTGTAGGCATAAATTCAGGGTTAACTTGATGATAACAAAACACTTAACAAATATTTGAATTGAAACTAAGTAGAAATATAAAAAGTGCTGCAAAAGTGTATGTACTAGGAGGTAATTGAAGATTTACAGTATTTCCAAGGGTGCTCCTCTAGCCTGAGCAAAACATCATTTTCTTCTTTGTTCCCTGGTTTTCTTTCCTAGCCCTTTGTCATTTCCCTCAATTTGGAGTTGGAGTTTTCTGAAGAATTCAGCTTCATCTTCATCACTGATATCCAACTTAGATTGCATTTCCTTGAGAGTTTCATTGCTGGCAATCTTGAGTTGGTCTTCAAGTCTGAAAAATCTTCTGACTCCTTTGTCATCTCTAAATTCCATCAACCAATGAGGTGATTTGTGAATTTTAGTTCCCCTTTCTTGTATGAGTAAGGTTCTGGGCAAAGCATTTGGTTCCCTCCAAGTCTTCCTTATGTTGGCAATCTTGTTGAGAATTTCAGTCTTGGCTGTTCTGGTAAAGCCAGAATCCTTTTTGATGGCTGAAAAGACTCTGATCAAGGTAGAGTAGCCTTCATTTAGAATCCTGTGGAGAGGCCATGTTCTTTCCCCAGCTCCTTTATATCTGAACACTAATCTTTCTGGTAACTGTCTGTAGGCAGCTATTCCCCTTACATCCTCCAGCTCATCCAGATAGAGTTCAATGTCTGAAATTTCTTTTATGTCACAGATGTGAACATAATCATCTTTAGAAATGGGTGACTTAGGTTTAGGTTTTTGTTTTTGAGTGAATTTCTTAGAGGTTGTGGGAGGTGTAGATTTTGGTTTTCTTTTCTGTTTCTTTGGTGGTGGAAGAGTGGTTAGAAAGGTAGGCAATGTGATGTTGTCCCAATCAATAGGTTCCTCTTTTGGAATGATTGGTTCACCATGGATATTTATAGAGGGATCAGTAACAAAAGGTTCAGGTATGGAAGGTAGTGGTTTAGATGTAGATTTGGTATCTTCAGGGTTATCTTCACTCCTTCTGTGTGCCTTGGCCTTTCTTCTGTTTCCCTTCTGCCATTCCTCTCTTTCCTCCATATTTTCACCAAATATGCTCCCAAGAACCTCATCTAAGTTAGCAATCTTTTCTTCACCCCTGACTTCAATTCCTTTCATTTCTTCAACTTGGCTTGACTTTAGCTGTTTTTCAAGCTTTGCTTGTGCTCTTTTGTCAGCCTTTAATTGCTTGGCTTCTTCTTTCTTAGCTATTGAGAATTTGGGATGTCCTTGCATCACACATATGCTCTTTCCCTCTCTAATGATAATAGCTCTATTTCTCCTTACAGCCTCATCCATGGACTTTTTGAGATAGGCAATACTCCTGCCTAAGATCTTGTTCTCATCATCTTTTGAAGGAGGAAAGTCCACTTCTTTTAAAGGATTCTTTGTTGAGTCCTTATTGGATCTTTCATTGGGCTTGAGGATTATAGCTTGTAGCTCTTTGGAAGAAGCTTCTCCATCCTTAAGACTCCCTACTGGCATGAGCTCCATGTTGATTGGTTCAATCTTTGTGCTAAATTTCACAGATGTTGATTTATTTTGTGTAGAACCAAACACCAATTGCAACCTTTCATCAATTCTCCTCCATTGTTCTTTCATTTGTATTTCAGCTGCTGCTAGCTGAATCAAATCAATTCCATCAGATTTTCCCTTGATCTGAATGATTGGAGAGGTAGTGATGGCAGGAACTAGCACTTTAGATATCTGAATCTTTGTAGAGGGCTCTCCTTCCCCTTCCCTTTTATTCTCCCCCTTTTTGTTATCATCAAGGAGAGGGGTCAAGCCTTGTGCTTTTGCCAGCTGCATTAGGAGATTGGTTTGAGATTGTTGGTTGAGAAGAAGGGTGGCCACAGAATCTTCAATTCCTTGAACTCTGTCTTCCAACTTGGCCAGCCTTTGTTCAGTAACTGATTCCTTTTTCAATCTCGAAACCAAGTCCTGCAAAGTACCATAGGGCATGACTGAATCCAATTTTTCTGAAGTGAAGGATTTCAAGTCAGCAATATCTTTCCTGAGATCATTTAGACTCATATCTTGCTTTACTTTCTGCAACTTCATGAGATGCAGTGAGTCCAAGTGAGCTTGGAGGATAGCCTTGATATTTGCATTTGAAGTGTTCTGAATGGCCTGTTGAATAGTGATGATTTGTTTGACCAGGTGGACATTGAATTCACCTGTTCTATGCTCCTTAGTCAGGGCCCATTCAGGTAGATTAGGAATGGAACTAGGGTCTTCATCTCCCCCTATGTTCATGCTTCCATCAGAAGAAATAGAGTCATCATCATCAGAATTTACTCCAAATTCCTCAGATGGCTCACCAGCTGTAGAAGGCATCCTGTTAATAGCAGCTTTATCCCTTTGAAGAGATTCTGTTGAGTGCACTAGATGTAGTGTCCTCTCTGCCTCCTCATTGCCCTGAGCAGCCAACAGTTGATAGGCTGTCACAGGATGAGTAAAAGTGTCAGCATCCAAGGAAATGTTATCAATTACAGCTTTGTAATGTTGCTGAAATTGTCTTTCCTTTTCAGCATCATCCACAATCATTGACTCATGAGCAATGGCTGGTTCCACCCTTGTATCAACTGTACCTGCTTTTCTCTCTTTTTCTCTATGTTCTTGCATCAGGGGCTCCCCCTGGCTCACACATCTCACTCCCTCACCTTCACCTTCTAAGGTGGTACTCCACTCACTGACTTTTGCCATGCTGGAAGAAATAGCATGCATTTTTGTGCTCTCAATCTCTCCTTTTGCCTGGGAGCAACCCAGCCTCTCACTCAAATTTTCACTCCCTGCCCTCAATCCTAAAAGTGATTGCACAGTATTCATGTCTTCTACACTTGGAATCATTTCAGTTATTTGTGTAGAGACTATCAACGGATGTGGAATATCCGTTGAAGTTGAAACTGTTGTTATCAACGGATAACTGCTGTTAAGCTTATCCGTTGAAGAGCAACCACTTGTCAACGGATGAGTGATATCCATTGAAGAAGGAAAAGAAGATGAAATTGAAAGTGATATAACTGTTGAATCTGTATAGATTGATTTGATATGTGTTGATACAGATCCTTCAATTATATCTGAAAGAATTTGCGGGTGATCCAACAAATCATCTAAAAGATGATGATCACCTGTATTTGAGTGGGGCTTCTCCCTGAGTTGTAAAGAGGGAGAATCAGGAATTGATGGGAATAGCATATCCACATCCAGAGATGGTGAAGAAGTATTTGGTGATTGATGTGTAGTTATTGTGAGAGAATGGGGCTGTGACTCCACATTTATTGGAGTCACATCAAACTGAGTTTGAGAAGGCACAGAGACAGATGGATGTATCTGTGCAGTGTGTGCACCCTGTGTAGAAGATTGGGTTCTAGCCTTCTTTCTTCTAATAAAGGCTTTTGTAGGTGAGTGTTTGGCTTTAGTGTCCCTCCCTCTTTTGTTCTGTGTTCCTGGATGGGAACTCTTTTCAATAGTAACATCCTTTTGGGAGGATGCTACTAGGGATGTGCTAGAGACCTTTTCAACCACCACAGCTTTTTGAGAAACTGGGGCTTGGCTAGCTTGGGAAGCACTCAACTCTCCTTCCTTATCCTGGGGGTTTCTTTGATGTTCACCCCTCCCCTCACCACTCACACCCTGATCACTTCCCTCAGGGTTAATGGTTGTTGTTACAACTGTTGTCTTTTGAGAAACAACAGAGGTGGTTTTCTTTGTCTTGGATTTTGAAAGTTTGGATTTGGTGACCTTGGTAGAAATCTGTTGGGGCATTGACACAGATTTCATGGCCACACTAGAAGATAAAGAAATAGAGGGGTTGGAAGAAGTAGGAGTTGTAGAAGCAATTACCTCACCTACCTGGGGTGCATTCATGATTGGTAAATATACCAATTGCACACTGCTGTTAAGATCCATTCTCTTCAAGTCTGCAAGAACTCTTTTCTCTTGTGCCCAGCACTTGAGTTTATTATTCTCATTGATTATGACTAAACCTTCAGCAACATGGTTAGCCAATAACATAAAGAATCTAGCATAATAGATGTTATTAGGTCTATTAGCTTTGTTACCTAATCTAGTACCTAATTCTAGCATCACATAGTTGCTAAAGTTAAAGTACCTATCAGAAACAAGCATATAGAACATGTTAACAAGAGATGAAGTTATGGCATCAAAATTACTAATTTTCCCAGAGAAAACCTTTATGAAGGCATCCCCAAGAAAACTCCATTCTTTCCTAAGGCCTTTTCGTCTAATACCCCCTAAATTAGCAGAGTTAAGAGAGTAACCTATGGAATCTAACATGCTGGATACATCACTATCAGTGTGTGGTGTCATGGCATTGTTCTCAGGTAATTTAAAACATGCTTGTAAGTCATCACAGTTTATACAGTGATTTTTACCTTTGAGAGTGAAGGAGATAGTCATATCCATGGAGTTGAACTCAGCAGTTGTCCAAATCTCCTCAACTACTTCACAGAAAATCGTTGGGGCTTCCAGCATTGCATAGCTAAGTTTACAGTTTTTGATGAAGTCCATCATTTTGTGATAATCTGAGTGGGCTTCATTCTTCTCTACCAGAGCTATGAAATTATTCTTCTCGTAGATGAACCCAGATTGAGACATAATCTTCACGACTGGTGCCATTGTTGTGAGTAGAAATTGCAGAGAATAACTTGAGGGTTTTGCAGAGAGAAAATGGTAAATGCTTGAAATTCTAAGAAAGCGTAAAGTAATAATGAACAATCAGAAGGGCTTATATGCTTTAAAAAAAAAAAATAAATAAAGGATTAATCAATAAATAGGTGTTGGTGAATTTCAGCCGTTTAAGAATAAACTGTAAGTATTCTAATAACTACCTTTAAAACCAATACATACAGATGTATGTATGGTATCAACGGTTAAGAAAATAGAATCAACGGCTGTGAAACACCTCAAACGTCTGATGTGACATTTCAACGGATAATGTAAATTGTCATCCGTTGAAAGGTACTTCAGCTTTATCCGTTGACGGATAAAAGTTCCAGAGATATACTTGTCTTTCAACGGATAATGAATATCCGTTGATAGAGCAATTTTGACTTTCAACGGATAGGGAACATCCGTTGATGGAATAAACTTTGTTAAAAGTCAAATTTGTTCTAGCAACTAATATATTTCAGGCTCCACATCAAATTGCAAAGAAGACATGAATTTTAAGAGTAATTAAGCATACCTAGCTCACTTACCAATCTTGTGAATGTTGATTCATCAAGTGGCTTGGTAAATATGTCAGCAATTTGTTGTTCACTTGGAACAAAATGTAGTTCTACTGTACCATTCATGACATGCTCCCTGATGAAGTGGTACTTAATATCAATGTGCTTGGTCCTTGAGTGCTGCACAGGATTCTCTGTTATGGCTATGGCACTTGTGTTGTCACAAAAGATAGGTATTCTATCAACATGAAGTCCATAATCAAGGAGTTGATTCCTCATCCATAACATTTGAGAACAGCAACTTCCAGCAGCAATGTATTCAGCCTCAGCTGTAGAAGTAGAGACTGAATTTTGCTTTTTGCTAAACCATGATACAAGCTTGTTTCCCAGGAATTGACAGGAGCCTGTTGTACTTTTCCTGTCTATTTTGCAACCTGCATAGTCTGCATCTGAATAACCAATTAGATCAAAGCCAGATTCTCTAGGATACCAAATTCCTAAATTTGGTGTACCCTTGAGATATCTGAAAATTCTCTTGATAGCAATTAAGTGAGACTCCCTAGGATCAGCTTGAAATCTCGCACACAGACATGTAGCAAACATTATATCTGGTCTGCTAGCAGTTAAATATAAAAGTGAACCAACCATGCCTCTATAACTTGTAATGTCCACAGACCTTTCAGTCTTATTTAATTCAAGTTTGGTGGCAGTGGCCATGGGAGTTTTTGCAGATGAACATTCCATTAAGTCAAACTTCTTTAAAAGATCATGAATATATTTAGTTTGACTAATGAAAATTCCATTACTAACTTGTTTAATTTGTAAACCAAGAAAATAGGTTAGTTCTCCCATTAGGCTCATTTCATAATTACTTTGCATTAGCTTAGCAAACTTCTTACAAAGATTATTATCTTTAGAACCAAATATTATGTCATCTACATAAATTTGAACAAGTATACTAGAGCCATTAACATTTCTAAAGAAGAGAGTTTTATCAACAGTACCTCTAGTGAAGTGATTCTCCAAAAGAAATTTTGATAATGTTTCATACCAGGCTCTAGGTGCTTGCTTCAGTCCATAGAGTGCTTTCAACAGATAATACACATAGTCTGGAAAATTTGGATCTTCAAATCCTGGAGGTTGACTTACATAGACTTCTTCCTCTAATTTCCCATTTAGAAATGCACTCTTGACATCCATTTGATAGACTTTGAAATTGGCATGGGCTGCATAGGCTAGAAAGATTCTGATAGCTTCAAGTCTTGCAACAGGAGCATATGTCTCATCAAAATCTATTCCCTCTTGCTGAGAATAGCCTTTAGCAACCAATCTGGCTTTATTCCTTATGATAATGCCATTTTCATCCATCTTATTTCTGAATACCCATTTTGTATCAATAGGACTCTTGTTCTTTGGTTTGGGTACCAGCTTCCAAACTTGGTTTCTCTCAAATTGGTTTAGCTCTTCCTGCATAGCTAATATCCAATCTGGATCCAATAAGGCTTCTTCCACTTTCTTAGGTTCCTCCTGAGATAGAAAACTACTATACAGACATTCATCTTGAGTAGCTCTTCTTGTTTGCACTTTAGATGATGCATCACCAATGATCAGTTCAAAGGGATGATTCTTGGTCCATTTCCTTTGAGGTGGAAGATGAGCTCTAGATGAGGTGATCTCAGTATTGTCATGATGTGAGATAGAGTTTTGATTAGTTGAAACTCCCCCTGAGTTGTTGGTCCTTTGCAGGGAACTTGGAGTTCCATCAATTAATGATGTAAATTGATTATCAGTTGATGAGCTATGATCAACGGATGTTTCATTAAGTACTTCAACGGATGATGCACAATGTCTTTCAACGGATGCTGAATTTTGTGCATTATCCAGGAGCAAATTTTGTATTCCTTTTGAAGTGTCGTCTCCATCAATCTCTTCTTCACTATCATCACAATATATTTCAATATTGTCAAATTTGAGTCTCTCATAATGTTCCTCATCTGTTAGTCCATCAATCTTTTTATCATCAAACACAACATGCACAGATTCCATAACAATGTTGGTTCTTAGATTGTAGACCCTATAAGATTTTCCAGCTGAATAACCAACAAATATTCCTTCATCAGCCTTTGCATCAAACTTCCCTTTATGGTCAGATTGATTCCTTAGTATAAAACATTTACATCCAAAGACATGAAGAAAGTTTAGAGTTGGTTTTCTTTTCTTGAACAACTGATAAGGAGTCATGCCTTTAGCTTGATTGATCAGAGAAATATTTTGAGTGAAACAGGCACAATTAACAGCTTCAGCCCAAAAATATGTTGGTAACTTTGATTCTTCAAGCATTGTTCTGGCAGCCTCAATTAAAGATCTGTTCTTTCTTTCAACTACCCCATTTTGCTGAGGTGTTCTTGGAGCTGAGAACTCATGCATGATTCCATTTTCTTCACAGAACAGCCTTAATGTCAAATTCTTGAATTCAGTTCCATTGTCACTCCTGATGTTTCTTACTTTTAAGTCAGGATGATTATTGACTTGCCTGATGTGATTGATAATGATTTCACTTGCTTCATCCTTTGATCCAAGAAAACAGACCCATGTGAACTTTGAGAAATCATCTACAATCACTAAACAATATCTTTTTCTTGCTATTGACAATACATTGACTGGTCCAAACAAATCCATATGTAACAGCTGTAATGGTTCATCAATTGTTGTTTCAAGCTTCTTCTGAAATGATGCTTTCCTTTGTTTGCCTTTCTGACAAGCATCACACAGACCATCCCTTGAGAATTCAACAAGAGGAATTCCTCTTACTAAGTCCTTTTTGACTAGATCATTCATTGTCTTGAAATTCAAATGGGATAGCTTCTTGTGCCATAGCCAACTCTCAACTGAACTTGCTTTGCTGAAAAGACAAGTAATAGATTCTGCATCTGTAGAGTTGAAGTCAGCTAAGTACACATTTCCTTTTCTAACTCCAGTTAGAACCACTTTGTTGTCTTTCTTACTAGTGACAACACAGGCTTCAGAATTGAAGGAAACTGTATTCCCTCTATCACATAGTTGACTGATACTCAGTAAGTTGTGCTTGAGACCATCAACTAATGCAACTTCTTCAATGATGACATTCCTTGTTGAAATCAAGCCATATCCCATAGTAAACCCTTTGCTGTCATCTCCAAAGGTTATGCTGGGGCCAGCTCTCTCTTTAAACTCTGTGAGCAGGGAGAAATCTCCAGTCATGTGTCTTGAACAGCCACTGTCCAAGTACCATAGATTTCTTCTATTTTCCTGCACACCACAAAATCAATCAATTTGATTTTGGTACCCAAGTTTCCTTGGGTCCATTCTTGTTAGCCTTTCTCCTAGACTTCATTCCTCCTGCATCTTTAGACTTAGGTGAGTTTGAGTCAACCTTGGTCTTAGATGTGGTTGGTTGAGGTGTAGGGTTAGTCACAACATTATCCAGCACATTTATAGTATTATTAGGCATGGATTGTGCATACATGTTATTCCACATTGGCATATTGTATGGCAATTGAGGCATACTGAATGCAGCAAGATAAGAATTGTTAAAATATGGCATGTTTGCAAAATGTGCATAAGGATTTTGTTGAGACATAACAGGCAGAGCATGTAGAGGTGATACAGACATGTTAGGCATGGAAGAGGGTACAGTTATGGGAGATTTCTTAATAGATTTACAGTTAGCAGATAGATGATTAACACTACTACAATGCACACAGCTTTTTCTAGGAGCATACTTGTCAGGTGTGTAATTGTTATGTTTGTTAACTCCTACCTTCCCATTTCTGTTGGATTTCCTTTTGGATTCCTTTTTATCCTCAACCATCTTGAGCCTATTGTTTAACTGTTCTAAGGTCATGTGCCCTACATTCACCTTTCTGACATCTTTGGATGTGCTTGCTCCTTCTTTGACAAAGTTCTTTGAAGTTGAACCAAACTTTTTGTTGAGTTTCTTTAGATTTTCTCTTTTAGAAACATCTGCCTGTTTTAATTGAGGAACCTTCAACGGATGTTCCTTTTCTTCCTTCAACGGATAACTTTCATCATCCGTTGATTCCACATCCGTTGACAGTCCATCAATTAATTCCAGTTTCTTTTTATTTTTATCCCAGGCAGTTTCACAGAATGATTCAATTCCTTGGACTTTGGCAATTTGAGCACTTACATCCCTAGATGTTTTCCAGGCTTTAATCACCTCTTGCTCTTTCTCTAATTGATTGGAAAGTATTTCTACTTTCTTAATAGATTCAGCTAGTTCATTTTCAACAGATACACAATGCAGCTTAGTCTTTTCTAGGTCAATTAACTTATCTTCTAACACAGCATTTCTATTACTTAAAAACAGATTGTTCTCTTTAATCCTACTATTTTCTTTAGCAAGAGATTTAAGAGATACACGCAAATGATACAGTTCAGTAGACATGTCATTAAAAGCATCATTGCACTCTTCTTTAGTAAGCTGTGTTATATCAGTAGTAATTACCTGGTTGCTTGATGAACTAACTTCATTCTCCTCAGAATCAGCCATGAGAGCCAAGTTAACATATTCCATGTCTTCATCCTCTTCTTCTCCATCAGCTGCCCAGTCTCTTTCTTGAGTAATGAAAGCCCTTTCCTTCTGTTTGAGCAGATCAAAATATTTCTTTTTGTAATCTACTTGTTCAAATTTCTTCTTTTCAGAGGTTGGCTTTCTGCACTCACTTGCAAAGTGTCCACTCATACCACAATTAAAACACTTGAACTTGGATTTGTCCACCATGCTCTTATGGGGTTTAGTGGCTCTAGTGTTTTTCCTGAACTTCATCTTTGCAAATCTCCTGGACAGAAATGCAAGATGCTCATCAATACCATCAGAGTCATCTTGACTGGAGTTGTCTTCATTTTCAGCAACTTGCCCTTTACCCTTGTCTGATTCTGGATTTCTTACACCATCTTTGGAGCTTGATGTAGATCTCACAGTTTCTTTTCTGCATTCTTTCTCATTTTCAGCTACCAATGCAACTGAACCTCCTTTCTTTCTCCCCCTCTCCAATACCTCATCCTGTTCCAACTCTAGTTCATAAGTCTTCAAGATTCCATATAATCTTTCAAGAGTAAAGTCCTTATAATCTTGAGAGTTTCTTAAGGAAACAGTCATGGGTTTCCATTCCTTTGGTAAGGATCTCAAAAATTTAAGATTTGAATCCTTCACCTGGTACACTCTACCATACAGCTTCAGTCCATTCAACAGTTTTTGGAATCTATTGAATGTGTCATTTAAAGATTCATTTTCTTCAAAATGAAAGTGCTCATACTGTTGAATGAGAAGCTGCATTTTGTTCTCTCTTACTTGTTCTGTACCTTCACACAGCAGCTGAACTGTGTCCCAAACCTCTTTGGCAGTTGAACAATTTATCACATTATCAAACATATCCTTGTCAAGACCATTAAACAAAATGTTCATAGCCTTCTTATCCTTGTGGACTTCTTCTGTGTCTTCCATTGTCCATTCTGCTCTGGGTTTTGGAATGGATTGACCAACAGCAATTGTGGCCGTAGCAACTGTGGCTACTTTGTGGGGAATGTGAGGACCATTCTCAATGCAGTTTACATAACCTTCATCTTGGGAGAGTAGATGAAGGTGCATTTTCACCTTCCAGTGGTGATAACTGTCTTTGTCAAGAACTGGGATCTTTACTCCAATATCCTTCTTACTCATCTTTGTTAGATTCCAAGATCTTTAAACTCTTTGTGTGTCAAGAGCCTGCTCTGATACCAATTGTTATTCCTAGAAGACTAACAATGAGATTTACAGAAGGGGGGTTGAATGTAAATCTCAAAACTTTTTCAAGTTTTGAGCAGTTTATAAAGTTGTGTGTTCAAGAAGAACAAGTGTGTGAATTGCTTTAAGCTAATACAGACAGATATATATTCAAGCACAAATGTAAAGAACACAACAGACCTTAAAAACTTTTCTGGTGGATTTGTTGTTCCACCAGAGATGGTATATTAGAAAATCTGTGTTCAACAATGTTGATCACAGCTGCATCCTAGTACAAACCAGATGAATTTTCTCTCAAGATATTTCTTAACAGCTCTGGAAAAATCTATCTAATTACTAGCTTCTTCTTGGTTCATATATATTACCAAGTGTACAAGTGAAAAACAATATAAAATTACAATAGTAAAATAAGTTCTTCACTTGCTTCTTTTCCTGTTCACTCAAGTACTTTGTTGACTATTGCAACTTTGTAAAAGAAGAACGGCTGCTTTTTCTGTTGATCCTGAAATTCGGCTACCACATCTCAGTTTTCTCTGTCAACCCACGTGCCTCTGCTTGTAGGTACAACTACCACTTATCAACGGCTGATTAGCAGAACATCCGTTGAAGCTTTCATCCGTTGATGACTTCATCCGTTGAAGGATGTTATCCGTTGAAGCTTTCATCCGTTGATGCTCTCATCCGTTGAAGGATGTTATCCGTTGAAGCTTTCATCCGTTGATGCTCTCATCCGTTGAAGGATGTTATCCGTTGAAGCTTTAGAGACATCCGTTGAAGCTTAGCTTCTCATCCGTTGAAGGTCTTTTAAGTCATCCGTTGATACCACTTCATTTATACAAAATTACAAGGCATGAAATATTTACAATTGGCCTTCCTATCTGCATATCATCTAGTAGTCAACATGACTCATAGTTTCTCTCAACTTCTAAGAATTACAATTTTAAATACAGAGACTGAAATATGCTACAATACTAGACTTATTTCTAAGTAAAGCTACACCATCAACGGATAGCCAAAGTGGTCTTATCCGTTGAGGCTACAGACACTAAATTTCTACTTAAGTGTTTTGTTAAACATATCATCAAACTAATGCACATATATTCCTAACAGACGTTGACATACAAAAGTTAAGAGATTTAAAACATAAATCAAGAGTGATTTTGTGTAATATTCTACTTTACTTATCCATTGATATGTTTGATGCATCAGATGACATCAAATGTGTTATCTCTACTTCGAGTTATTTGTCCGAGTTCCCTATTATTGTCTTGAAGAAATTGTGTTTGCCCTGTACTACATTGAACATATGTAACTTTATTGTTATATATATTTGTGAAGTCATGTCTAATCTGATTTGTTTAGTTTCAGAACTTAATATCAGGACTTATCAGGACTTACTGGAAATCAGGATTTACTGAAGACAGGAAGATATCAGAACTTAAGTTATCAGAACTTGTGATATCAGAACTTAAGGAAGGATATGCTTCAGAAGTAAAGTGCTGATGATTTCTAGGAGAGGATCTGGACTAAAACAAAGGAAGATATGCTTTAAGAGTTAAACGAGTAGAAGATAATATCTTATTGATATATTTTAGGAAGAGATATATTTCATATCAATTAAAAGATATCTTGTAACTGTGAACTATATAAACACAGATTAGTGTTTAAACTATAAGTGTTGTCATTCACGAGAAAGATTATTCATTGTAACTCTGGTAGCTCTTAGTGATACTGAGATAGTAGTTTAACCTACTGTAATAGAGTTTATTACGATTGAATAAACTACTACTTTGTGTTATAAATCGATTTGATTGTATAAACACTATATTCAACCCCCTTCTATAGTGTTGTGTGACCTAACATTTATGATGTTCTCAGTTGCATATAGTATTATAGAAAATATGATACTCAGATGAATTGTAAACACATAGCAGATAAGACACAAACAACTTTAAAATAGAGAAGGTGAAATATTTTCATTAATATTGAAACAGAGTACAAGAATATTTAGATTTTAATAATTTAAACCCTAATCCTAACTACTCTAGTCTCTGCCTCTTCTCAGCTTCAATCCTCCTTGCCCTGCGTTAGTATGATCTGGACATGGAGTGTGCAAGAGAAATGATTCTCTCTTATAGCTCCAGAGCAGCAAGGCGTTCCTGCTCAGCCACCAAAGCACGTCTCTCTTGCTCTAAAGAGACTTCTCCCTCAAAAAATAGAAAGTTTATCTGATCATCTCAAGAGAGTTCGTCAAAAACTTCAAGGGGAACATTAAAAGGGCTGCAAATGATCCCTTTAATGCGGACTCGAAGCCCAAAAAGGTCATAATAGACCTTATTATCAGCCAAATGAAGGGCTGGAAGATAAACACCATTGTTGAGCGTGTAGAATACAGGAGCAGCCATTAGATAGATTTGAACAAGATTTTGGAGTTAGGATGTTTGTTGAGAAAAAGAAATAGTGATGAATAATGAAGAGAGAAGGATTTGAATTTATAGAGAGAGAAAAGAAGCCAAAGAGACACTTGAGTTGCCCGATGAATAAGTGTTTTACCTACACACACACTACATGAATCTAGGCAGTTAAAAAGTGATTTAACTTTCTCGCTTAACTATTCCCCATGCAAGTACTTAAGAACACATAAACAAAAGTTTTAATTATTCCCCATGCAAGTACTCAAGAACACTAATTAAATTAAATATTCCGTACTGAGAAAGATTTATTTTAAAAAAATTCAAAAACACATAATAAGCACTCAGTCAAATAAATTCAACTATTATCAGTATTCTCAAAACATCACATATAATATACTAGTCTACGTACAGTAGACTAACATATTCCACATTTGATAAAAAAATATGCACATAAGCAAGTAAATGTGTCAATAAGTTTGAGTAATTATAGACAACGTATGTCAAAAGTATTTTGCCGAACATGATTTATGAATTAAATTATTCCAGTTTTTTCATACTTTTTACTTCTTTTGATCTGTTATTTATTAACTTCATATATTTAGGATATGAATTAATAAATATATATTTTACTTAGAGTTTTTGAAAAATTCCAAGTTAAAATATGTATCGAGAAGTCTGGGTATTTATAGAAAAAATAAATGACTTGTCGAGAACTCAAAAATAGACGTTTGGAGTTTGTCTATCGAGAGTTATTATAAGAAATGAAGTACATATCGAGAAGTCATTTTAAATTACTCTTTTAGAGAACTCAAAATTGACTTATCGAGATGTCAAACAAATACCAGTTTGTCCAAAAAGTGGACTGAATTAATTCCAACTTTTATTTGAATAAATTCAAAAATAAAAATTTGGATAAATTTTCCAAGAGTATTTTACCAAAATAATTTATTGATTTAAATTATCTCAGTTCTGAGTTATTGATAAGTCAACAATTGTATTTGTAGAGAACTCTGTGAACTATCAGTTTAGAGAACTCTTCAGGGACTTATCGATAGGTCATTGTTAAGCCTATCGAGGAGTCACTTGAGAAATCAGTAAATTGACTTATCGAGGACTCACTCAAGAAGTCCTAAAATGACTTGTCGAGAAGTCAATTTTGACTTATCGAGAACTCAGTTCTCTATATACTTTTGGTTTCTGAAATTCTGACTTGTGTTAATTTTACATATTAAGGATGTAAATTAATAACTGAGCAGTTTACTAAGAATTTGAAAAATTCCAAGTTGAATTTGAATTTAAAAAACAAATAAGCAGAGTTTTCTGAAATATTTATAATTCATATTTAAGTTAATTTCGAATTAAATTAAATTAATTTTGATTTACTGGAGATTAATCTGCTGTAAAATATTAGCTGAGTTCTTGCCTTAGGATAAAGAATTAAGCATTCCAATTTCACCTACAAGTCTAGTGAAAGTTGCTTCATCCAAAGGTTTAGTAAAAATGTCAGCCAATTGTTTTTCTGTTGGTACACAAATGAGCTCAATGGTACCATTAGTAGCATGTTCTCTAATAAAGTGGTACCTTACATCAATTTGCTTTGTCCTAGAATGATTAACTGGATTAGCTACTATAGATATAGAACTAGTATTGTCACACATAATAGGAATTTTATGTAACACTAAGCCATAATCCATTAGCTGATTTTTAATTCAAAGCACTTGAGCACAACAACTTCCTGGAGCTATGTATTCGGCTTCAGCTGTAGAATTTGATATAGATTGTTGTTTATTGCTATACCAGGATACAAGTCTTTGTCCAAGAAATTAACAGCTTCCACTGGTACTCTTTCTGTCAATCCTGCATCCAACAAAATCTGCATCTATGTAACCAACAGCTTCAAAACCAGTTCCCTTAGGATACCATAATCCCAAGTTTGGAGTCCCCTTCAAGTATCTAAAAATCCTCTTTACATCCATCAAATGTGATTCTTTTGGATTGGCTTGAAATCTTGCACATGGACATGTTGCAAATATGATGTCTGGTATACTTGTTGTTAAGTAAAGCAGTGATCCGATCATCCCTCTATAGCTTCAGATATCTACATTTTTGCCCTTTTTATCTTCATCCAACTTTGTTGCAGTAGACATAGGTGTAGATGCAGGTGAACAATCAACCATACCAAACCTCTTCAATAGATCCTTGACATACTTAGTTTGGCTAATAAAGATACCATCACTTCTTTGACTGACTTGAAGTCCAAGAAAGTAACTTAGTTCCCCCATAATACTCATGTCATATTCACTTTGCATAAGCTTGGAGAATTTTTGGCAAAGCTTTTCATTAGTAGAGCCAAAATTGATATCATCCACATAAATCTGAACTAGGATCATATCATCACCATGTTTCTTGAAGAAGAGAGTCTTGTCTATGGTACCTCTAGTAAAACCATGCTTCAGTAGGAAATCTGACAGTGTGTTATACCAAGCTCTAGGTGCCTGTTTTAGTCCATATTGTAATAACCCCAATTTTTGGAAAATTTTTGAAACCCTTATGAATAGTGTTTTTGCTGAATGAGAAAACTTTTCACGCCACTCTATGTAGGGGTTCTGTTATGGATATTTTGGGATATTATTAGTACTCTATGTAGTATATAAGTGTATGTAAAGATCGTCAGAATCCAATTCCGAACACTTTGGTTTTTCCCGGAAATCCACTAGATACGGAGAGAATTGAGTATAAGGTAACAGGATAAAAAAGGATTTAAATTAAAGGATTATAATAGAGGATCATAAAAAGGAATATAATGTATTGAGAAAGGTTAAGGGAACCTAAGTAATAAGATCCCGGGTATGATCCTTCAAACGATAAACGAGAACGAAGTTAAGCGAACCGTATAACAGATCAGTGGTCATTAGGCAAACGATTAGGAAGTTAATCAAAGGGATTAGTGGGAATGATGTCATCCAACCAATAGAAAGAGGACAAGGAAGGGAGGATGACATCATGAGGATGACACAAGCATGACATGGGAAGGAAGGAGGTGTGGTGGCTTTGTAACCACACAAATTCAAGGGCAAGAAGGTAATTGACTAAATCAAACACAAAAGCAAAGCAACCAAGCCAAGTAAATTCATTCTTCATCAAAAATCAAAAAGAACCAAGGCCTTGTTCATCTTGCTCTCGGCTTTTCACTATTCATTAGGCAAGAAATTTCAAAAATTCAAGATCCAAGCTTCCTAAATTGGTGAGTAAATTCCCTAATCATCTTCATGCTTAGTTTGGGCTATATCATGAGTTTAAGCCATTAATTCCTTCTCAATCTTCTTCATTTAATCAAAGAAGAAGACTATGAATAGTGTTTTCAAGTTTTTAACTTGAAGTTTTTCTTGTTTTTCTTGAAGATCCAAGCATTCTTAAGACTTCTCAAAGCTTCTTAAGGCTTCCTAGCTCCTCCCACCACTTCAAGGAAGGTATACCATCTCCAAACCCTAGATTCCTATGTATTATAAGATGATTTTGATTAGTAGGATGATATTGTAGCTTGTTGTTGTGATTTAGAGTTTGGGATTTGGAATGGTAGTGAAATGGAATGGTAAATGTTGTTGTTTTGATTAAAAGAACTTAAGAATGGTTAAAGTTAAGCTTAGGCATAAGTATGAATGTTAAAATTGAATTGGTTGGGGTTGTTATGATGTGATAAGGATGGATGTTGGTTGTATGTTGGATTTGAGGTTGAATTGGGTTGGTTTTGAATGGTTTAAAATTGGGAAATCGCGTAAACATAGCCGTCGTAACGTCCGATTTTCTTTGGACTGTTTTTGTGCATAGCATTAGGACCCGAGAACCCCCTGCTAGATTATGACCACTGCCATGTTTAGATAGCTCATGTTACGAGCTTCGTTTTGATATGTAGTTCGTTCGATTCCGATGCACGGTTTAGGAGAAACGACCGTTTCAAGTAACGGCGTTTCGCGAACGAAACTTTTTCCCTCGCCTTACTTTGAAACATAGGTTAAAGACCAAAAAGGGTTAATTAATGCATGAAACATTTATGGTAAGTGTGTTAGGCAGTTGGTAAGACACTCGCGAAGGAATCGCCTTAAAACTCGTAAAGGTTAAATTATTAAAAATGGTGGAGTCGAGGGTACCCGGGTGACTTAAGCAAATCAGTAAGCGCAAAACAAGCGTTAGAGTCTAAGTTAGTTAAAGTATAGATTTACAAGTGACTTTGGTTTAATTCCAACTTACTTGTTGTTTATAGGTTACCAGACTCGTCCCGAGCCTTTTATCACCCCAAGTCGCTCAGGCAAGTTTTCTACCCGTTAACTGTTGTTGTGATGAATATATGTATTTGCATTATCTTGCGATAGATGCATGTTGGTTAATTAGCAAATGATGCAATATATTGAAGCATGCTGCTATGGTATATATATATGCATGCCTGTTTCGCATTCTTTCCATATATATCTGTTGACTCAGTTGATAATACCTATGCTAGAGGATAGCGGTAACTTGCATATACCCTTAGTACAGGGACCCAAAGGTGAAAATATTTCTAAAACCGGGAGTCGAGGATCCCGAGTAGATTTTGTATATATGGATATAAATATATATATATATATATATATATATATATATATATATATATATATTTATACTTATATATATATATGGTCATAGTTTTCAAAACTATTAATCGAATAAGGTTTATTCGATAACTTTAACTTTATTTTATTAAATGAATATTATTTTGAATATTCATTCGAGGACTTATGACTCCTTTTATTTTATATTAAATGAATATTATTTTGAATATTCATTCGAGGGCTTATGACTCAGTTTATATTGTTTAATGAATATTTTTGAATATTCATTTGAGGATCTATGACTCCGATTATTTGCTGAGATTTGTTCTTTATTTTATTAAAGAATAAGGTGTAAATAATCAAACTTATTTTCGATTATTCAATTAAAGATAGTACTTTCATATAAGTATATCTTTGGTTATTTAATACTCGTTTCAAGTATAAGTTTTAATACTTTTACTTCAATTATTTTTATAAAGATTATTCTTTATGGGAATATTATTTAAATAATAATATTCAGTTATTTTCTAAATATTCCGGGGACTGATTTACTTCATTAAATCAGCTTTACTCCAAACACTCTATAAAGTGTTTTCGAGTCTTCAAAATGATTTTTAAAAGATAGAGCGGATCCCAAAACTCATTTTTTTATATTTAAGATCTTCCTTTTAAGGGGATTTAAATACTCGCTCAAAACCTGAGGGATCCAGCTCTGTGGTGTGTTTTATATTCGCAACAAGGTTGCTGTTTTGTTAAATGAATTGATTACTTACCCAACACTCGGGAAGTAAAATTCTTGGAACAAGTTAATCCATTAACAGGCATCGCCTGGGAAATATCGGTGAGTTTTCCTTTCCAACTAGATACGACTTCTTGGTGGAGCCGTATCAACAAGTTCTACTTGGGGAAAGGGGGAACGGGCTTTACGTTTCAGAGTCATGGATTTCATCTGAACTAGGAGTGGCGTAAGTGGTCGAGTGGCGCCGGCCCAGCCTTATTATATTGGCCCAAATGGCCTGGAAGTTCCGCTAAGGCGGTCCATTCCTTAGGAGTTCAGTGTTCGGTTGACAAGTAAATCCGAAAGGTTCTCCTCTACATGTAGAAAATGGTGGGGTTGTACTATTACGACTGATCATCGTAAGTGGTCTTCCTGGCGCGGCAAACTCCCGTAATGAGTTCATCATCCATTTGGATAATTCTGCAACACTACCCGTAGCATTTCGATCGAAAGGCTACTAATGGGTGGTTGCCGAAGCATTGACAGGGTCAAACATTTTTATTGGTGTATCCATTGAATGAAGTATCTCGTAACTTCATTTCTTTTCAAAATATTTCAAAGATCAAATATTTTCAAGTTTTATTTGTGGTCTCATCTATAGGATGACCTCGTGAATCTTATTATACTTCGAACAGTAGTAGTTCAAGTAGATTTCTAAAAAAAATGGTATAAGTATAGTGAAGTAATTGGTAACTTCATCTTCTTTTAAAACTTATATCCAGTAAGTAATTACCTTACTCATGATAAAGAATTCTAGTAAGTATCCATTTAGATACTTGTATTATTGTTATCACTATGTATTATCTTGCGAGCTGTAAGGCTCACTCTTGCTTTATTTCTTCATCACACAACAACAGTTAGGAGAGATGGCCAGACTCCAGCAGACCCAGCGCAAGCGCGTGGGAAGCGTCCCGCGTCTTCCCGATGATGTTGTGGCTGCTATAGCTGCAGAGGTAGATCCATTGGTAGATCAGGCATTCTATTTTGAGAATCAAATTATGTATAATTATAACTTGTGGCAGATAATGGCAATTAACTGTAAATTTATCAAGTAATCATTTTGGGTTGTAATAACTTTTAAATGGTGGATTCAAAGACTTGTACTTATTTCAATTTCATCTCTGAGACTATAACGGGTTGTGGTGTGTGTTAGTATGGGGTCACAGCATGAGGTTATTTATTATTAATTAAGTGAAGTGATATTGTGGAAAGAAGGACCGTGACAACCCGGATCCCCGACCCCGGATCTGGGGGTGTTACAGAAATGGTATCAGAGCGAAGCGTTATAAACCTCAGTGATGATGGGACGTTAAGATAATAAGTTCACTAAGATAATAAGAACTCTTGCCAAGTTCATAGTCGGACTACCTAACGTAGTACTGACAGTTAAAACCCTTATGGGAACCCTTATAAATATCGTGATAGGAGCGTAGTTCATTATCGTATATGGTAGCGGGACACCGAACCCTGAGGTTGAGGAGCAACAATGCGATGATGTTTTATTACTTATTGGAGATCGGATTGTGGATCCGATAGAGTGTCCTAATGCAGGACCGGATGATGTTGATATTGAGGATGTAGCGGTTGAGGATGTTGTCCTAGAAGGGATAGTTGTTGAGGAGGATCCCATGGAGGATCCTGACAAGATTGGATAAAGGACCACTGATGAATTGATGACCATGGTTAGGTCGACTACCAGAGGTAGGATTGGCCGGTCACTACCGGAGGTTCGTTCAAGTTTGTAAAGATAGTAGCCCCTTTAACGCGGCTTACTCGTAAGACTGAGAAGTTCGAATGGACAGAGAAATGCGAGAACAGCTTTCAAGAACTGAAGCAGAGGTTGGTGATGGCCCCTATGCTGGCGTTGCCGGATGGAAAAGGAGATTTTGTGAAGTGTAGTGACGCTTCGCACAAGGGCTTAGGGTGCGTGCTTATGCAGCACGGTAAGGTAATCGCGTACATGTCAAGACAATTAAGGGAATATGAAATTCGATATCCCCGCCCATGAGCTTAGGCTCGTGGCAATAGTTTTACCCTAAAGATTGGAGGCACTACTTGTATGGAGAGAAGTGCGAGAATTACCTCAACCATAAGTGCTCTAGTACATTTTCACGTAGAAAGAGCTCAACATATGCCAGAGGAGGCAGTTAGAGCTAATCAAGAATAATGATTGGGAGATTCTTTATCATTCGGGGAAAGCCAATGTGGTGGCTGATGCCCTTAGTAAAAAGGAGAGACTCAAGATGATAATGCCTTTGGGAGAGTTTATAAGAGATTTTGGAATTAGTAGTGAAGGTAAACCGGAGCCGGTACCGAAAAGCTGTTTGAGATTGCAATAGAGACCGAATTATTGGAAAAGAGCATATTGTGCCAGAAAAAGTGATGAATGAAGGCAGAGAGCCAACAATTAGATAAAAGATTAATACCGAGAAAGATGATAAAGGAATAATGAGGTATTCCTACAGAATTTGGGTTCCAAATGTTCAAGAGCCTAAAGATGAAATCTTAGATGAAAGCTAGTTTGAGGAATAAGATTTAGAGAAAAGGAACCCATAACATAATGAAGTGGAAAACGAGGATTGTAAATTAAAAGATGACCCCAATTATGGGGAGTAGGATGAAACCTTTCATACTAAGGAAACAGAAAGTCGAGTAAGGAAAGGAGACCCGAGACGGTACTCCTATACGGCAATTCATGGACCTGTCTAGACAGAACTTAGACTATTATCCCCAACCACCACCTTGAGGAAACAATGCGATAGGAAATTCTTTCAGGACCTGTAAGTCTCTAAGCCCTCAGAGTTCCAAGGAACAGGTTGACCCAGTCGAGGCAAGAGCCTGGCTAAAGGAAATATAAGAATTATTGAGATTCTAAATGATTGACGAATCTCAAAAGACTATTTTTATCACTTACCCTCCTAAGAGAGAGGCCACCCGCCGGTGAAAGACCAAGAAAGGCACGGAGCCAGAGGTTAGAATAAACTGATTTAAGTTCAGTCAATTGTTTTCGGGAAAGTAATTCCCAAAGATAAGGAGATAGTGTAAAAGCTTTGGAGCTAGAACAAAAGTGGATGAGTATGATGAATTATGAATCTAAGTTGTAAAAGTTATCAAGATTCGTTCTGAGGACACGAATCCAGAATGACGGGATGTTTGGAATCAATACTTATGTTGTGTTAGTTCATGAAATAATAATAAGAGAAAGGAATATAACGGCAATAGAGTTTGAGGAATGATAAGGGAGTTGGGTATGAGGAAACCCTAAAGACTCGTAGAAATAGAAATAAAAGAGTATGTAATCGTCAGGATGAGGGTGATTCACCATGAGTTAAAATTGATGGTTGAGGGCATAAGAGATACATATACTTTATCCCCTTTAAGTTGGGAGGATTCGAGGAAACCTTGAAATAGTTCGAAGGATAAATAATGAGACGCGGATAGACTGAGGAGACAAGGAAGTAAGAAATTAGGAAAAATTGGATGAAGGAAGTGACCTTCAAGAATGTGAAGTGTAAGACCGGTGGCATGATACCCAGAAAGGGAGACGCCAGGTATGAAAGATATCCCAACATTGAGGTGACTGTTGAGATAAACAACAAAAGTAAATAAGGAATTATTAAGAAGAAGTTCACGTTGAACATGACCAATATCTTCCAGAACATCCATGTTATCATTACCAAATCAGGAAAGAAAAGCGGATGACCATTGTTATCTTTTGGAGGCCCTATGGATTGACCTCAATTTGAATAAGGATGCTATTATGAAGTTAGGTATAGACTATCGAGGTGGGAATGATGAATAAGATAATCTATCAAGGATATATGACTTGATTTATCCATGGAAGGATGCAGGTACCTTTTAAAGGTGGAATTAAGGATAGAACATTGGTAACTTAAAATGAATCCTTGGGGACTGCATAAAGGTTGGCATGTCACCCTTAATAGGGACAGTATGAGTTTTGACAGTATGATTGGGAAAGGGTTAAGGTAACAACAACCTTTAAGAATCAGTGGAGGAATTTTTCAGAAGAATATAGACAATGGTTCTAGTATTAGTAAATGGTATTGTGATATGCCCTGTATCTAGGGAATGCAGGAGGAACGACTGAAGGATAACCTTAGAGGTTTTACAAGGAGAAAGGTAATATTCAAAATTCTCAAGAATAGAAATGTTGATAAAGGAAATATGACGTAATTATAATATTGCCAAGTGAGGCACGTGTTAAACCACGAGAAAGTATGAATCGAACCAGTAAAGGTCGAAATTGTTCAGGGCAATTAGGACCTAAGATAAAAGATGTTCTAAGTATGATTGAGAGTCAGTCGTGACAGTGATTAACCTCTAAAGATTGAGGCAATAACTTATGGGAAAATGATGATTTTTTTTTATTCATCAGATATTAAAGAAAAGCATTTTCACATAAGCTGTGATTGAAATAAGGTAGAAAATTTATTTGGAGGTGGTTAAAATGACATTGACTGTAAGGAAAGTTTACTATCAGGAAAGGCCAAAGAGGTGGCCGACACTTTAAAGGTAAGAGGATAATTATAGGCGCGTGTGCCAAAAGAATACAGGGATGATGGTTAAAACTGTGAAGGTTGTATTATGGTTTGGAAGATTGACATTCCTTCTGATGACTGTGCAATACCCAACCGTAATCGTAGTTGGTAAAGGTTTAATTCGTGTAATCGCCATGAACGGGCTATCTATCTTAGAAGGTCCTATCTTGAGATAAGCCAGGACCATGTTTCCAAAAAGGACTAGACGAACCTTTGAGTTAAGTCTTCTATTTAAGGCATATGATTAAGAATGGTATTAACCTGCTATCGTTCCTTTGAGCGAAACTCTTCTGCAATTTTATCTGCTTCATGTCATGTATGTATGTCAGAATCATGAGTGTACTCCATGAATCATGAATGGTGATTATGTTACCTCCTTAGAAGGATTTGATACGACATGTATGGACTCCGTATGGTTAGATATTAAGACTTCATGGAAAATGAATGACTACAGTAGGTCAGTGGTGGACCATAGTAAGGCAGCAATGATTCTGCGAGTATTGAGCTGAATACAATCGTGAGAGTTGTATTGGAATGGGTGTTGAGATTGAGTACCACTAATCGGGTCGTGGTAGTGTATAAGTTATCATTGATAGACTAATTAAGTAGAGTATCTACCTAGTGAATAATTATTCTTTCTTATCAATAGAGAGTCGTATTATTATACGAGGAAGGTTACGGTGCAAGCATAGAATTCTAGTAATGATGATGTATAGAATGAGATCCCAGATTCGATTTTCGATGTCGAGGGAGTTTCAAAGGTGATTGTGTATAAGCTCGAGGAAGAGTGTGGGTCCATAGAATGATGGACGGAATAGCAAAAATATTTAGGCATGTGTAATACGATGCTATAATACTTGATGTTGATATAAATACATATATGTTTTGTTCTCCTATGACAAACCTCTATAGTTCAGAGGTAGATTCCAAGCCAGATATTTTATGGCAATATTTTTTTCATATATATACAATTCTCTTCAGTTCGCTCTTTTCTCTTCTTTTCATTTCATGTAAGCTGAGAAGAACAACCCTTCCAGAGGGGGAGGTATTGCCGAATGACTATCTATCTTTGTGATAGAAGCCTAGTAGGATACCACATGTTGTATAATTGCTTGTCAAGTACTAAAGGCTGGCCACCTTCTGTACTAACTATGCGATATAACAAGTGTTCATGATCATAGTGATCTCTCAACAAATTCCTTTACTTCTATTTGATTGATCAAATTTTGGAAAATAGAAACAACTGAAAAAGGAGTAATAAAGTGGTGGTAGTATGCGGAATGGAAACACATTCGTGATACTAAGGTTGACGTGGTTAGTAAAAAGTTATAGAACGCTAGCGAGCAAAAGTATAACTAGTATAATATTAGGAACGGAAGGTAGTAGCGACTACGAACTGGGAAAAAGGATGGGTAGTGAGAAGCAAAAGCTATAATGATTAGAAGCTATGATGAGAGTCTGTGTAATAGACTTGAAAGGATTTGGAATGATCACTTAACGCGGATTAAGTTATCTTATGACAATAGATCATATGTCATTATCGAGATGTCGCCTTATGAGATCCTTGAGGGAAGACACTGTCGATCTCCCTTATGTTAGGATGAAGTTGTAGAGCGCAAGATGCTCGGACCCGCAGTAGTCCAAAGGACCAGGGATATAATAGATCTAATCAGAGGACGGATGGTAGTAACCCCAGATGGACATAAGAGGTATGCTGATTTGACTCAAAAAGGGCAAAGAGTATGAAATAGAGGGCCTAGTAATGTTATAGGTATTCCCTTGGAAACCCTTGGAAAGGATTGATGAGGTTCGGAAAGAAAGGAAAGCTAAGTCTACAATTTGTTGGACCCTTGGATATATTAAGACGTTTGGGAAGTTAGCATATGAGCTAGCCCTAACCCCGAACATGTAGCAGGTCGTAACGTGTTTCACGTATCAATGTTAAGGAAGTGTAATTCAGATGCCAGATAAATAGAGGCATATGAGCGCATAGATATGCAACCCGACGTAACCTAGATGGAGCAACCAGGAAGGGTTATAGAGTGAAAAGGAACAAGTGCATAGGAGAAGAATTATCAAACTAGGCAGAGTTGGTGGTAGGACCACAATGGGGAAAAATTGACTAGAGAGTTAGAAGGCACAATGCTAGAAAAGCATCCCCAACTGTTTTCTATCTGATTCCGGGACGGAATCCTTTTAAGGAGGGGAGACTGTAATAACCCCAATTTTTGGAAAATTTTTGAAACCCTTATGAATAGTGTTTTTGCTGAATGAGAAAACTTTTCACGCCACTCTATGTAGGGGTTCTGTTATGGATATTTTGGGATATTATTAGTACTCTATGTAGTATATAAGTGTATGTAAAGATCGTCAGAATCCAATTCCGAACACTTTGGTTTTTTCCGGAAATCCACTAGATACGGAGAGAATTGAGTATAAGGTAACAGGATAAAAAAGGATTTAAATTAAAGGATTATAATAGAGGATCATAAAAAGGAATATAATGTATTGAGAAAGGTTAAGGGAACCTAAGTAATAAGATCCCGGGTATGATCCTTCAAACGATAAACGAGAACGAAGTTAAGCGAACCGTATAACAGATCAGTGGTCATTAGGCAAACGATTAGGAAGTTAATCAAAGGGATTAGTGGGAATGATGTCATCCAACCAATAGAAAGAGGACAAGGAAGGGAGGATGACATCATGAGGATGACACAAGCATGACATGGGAAGGAAGGAGGTGTGGTGGCTTTGTAACCACACAAATTCAAGGGCAAGAAGGTAATTGACTAAATCAAACACAAAAGCAAAGCAACCAAGCCAAGTAAATTCATTCTTCATCAAAAATCAAAAAGAACCAAGGCCTTGTTCATCTTGCTCTTGGCTTTTCACTATTCATTAGGCAAGAAATTTCAAAAATTCAAGATCCAAGCTTCCTAAATTGGTGAGTAAATTCCCTAATCATCTTCATGCTTAGTTTGGGCTATATCATGAGTTTAAGCCATTAATTCCTTCTCAATCTTCTTCATTTAATCAAAGAAGAAGACTATGAATAGTGTTTTCAAGTTTTTAACTTGAAGTTTTTCTTGTTTTTCTTGAAGATCCAAGCATTCTTAAGACTTCTCAAAGCTTCTTAAGGCTTCCTAGCTCCTCCCACCACTTCAAGGAAGGTATACCATCTCCAAACCTTAGATTCCTATGTATTATAAGATGATTTTGATTAGTAGGATGATATTTTAGCTTGTTGTTGTGATTTAGAGTTTGGGATTTGGAATGGTAGTGAAATGGAATGGTAAATGTTGTTGTTTTGATTAAAAGAACTTAAGAATGGTTAAAGTTAAGCTTAGGCATAAGTATGAATATTAAAATTGAATTGGTTGGGGTTGTTATGATGTGATAAGGATGGATGTTGGTTGTATGTTGGATTTGAGGTTGAATTGGGTTGGTTTTGAATGGTTTAAAATTGGGAAATCGCGTAAACATAGCCGTCGTAACGTCCGATTTTCTTTGGACTGTTTTTGTGCATAGCATTAGGACCCGAGAACCCCCTGCTAGATTATAACCACTGCCATGTTTAGATAGCTCATGTTACGAGCTTCGTTTTGATATGTAGTTCGTTCGATTCCGATGCACGGTTTAGGAGAAACGACCGTTTCAAGTAACGGCGTTTCGTGAACGAAACTTTTTCCCTCGCCTTACTTTGAAACATAGGTTAAAGACCAAAAAGGGTTAATTAATGCATGAAACATTTATGGTAAGTGTGTTAGGCAGTTGGTAAGACACTCGCGAAGGAATCGCCTTAAAACTCGTAAAGGTTAAATTATTAAAAATGGTGGAGTCGAGGGTACCCGGGTGACTTAAGCAAATCAGTAAGCGCAAAACAAGCGTTAGAGTCTAAGTTAGTTAAAGTATAGATTTACAAGTGACTTTGGTTTAATTCCAACTTACTTGTTGTTTATAGGTTACCAGACTCGTCCCGAGCCTTTTATCACCCCAAGTCGCTCAGGCAAGTTTTCTACCCGTTAACTGTTGTTGTGATGAATATATGTATTTGCATTATCTTGCGATAGATGCATGTTGGTTAATTAGCAAATGATGCAATATATTGAAGCATGCTGCTATGGTATATATATATATGCATGCCTGTTTCGCATTCTTTCCATATATATCTGTTGACTCAGTTGATAATACCTATGCTACAGGATAGCGGTAACTTGCATATACCCTTAGTACAGGGACCCAAAGGTGAAAATATTTCTAAAACCGGGAGTCGAGGATCCCGAGTAGATTTTGTATATATGGATATAAATATATATATATATATATATTTATACTTATATATATATATATATGGTCATAGTTTTCAAAACTATTAATCGAATAAGGTTTATTCGATAACTTTAACTTTATTTTATTAAATGAATATTATTTTGAATATTCATTCGAGGACTTATGACTCCTTTTATTTTATATTAAATGAATATTATTTTGAATATTCATTCGAGGGCTTATGACTCAGTTTATATTGTTTAATGAATATTTTTGAATATTCATTTGAGGATCTATGACTCCGATTATTTGCTGAGATTTGTTCTTTATTTTATTAAAGAATAAGGTGTAAATAATCAAACTTATTTTCGATTATTCAATTAAAGATAGTACTTTCATATAAGTATATCTTTGGTTATTTAATACTCGTTTCAAGTATAAGTTTTAATACTTTTACTTCAATTATTTTTATAAAGATTATTCTTTATGGGAATATTATTTAAATAATAATATTCAGTTATTTTCTAAATATTCCGGGGACTGATTTACTTCATTAAATCAGCTTTACTCCAAACACTCTATAAAGTGTTTTCGAGTCTTCAAAATGATTTTTAAAAGATAGAGCGGATCCCAAAACTCATTTTTTATATTTAAGATCTTCCTTTTAAGGGGATTTAAATACTCGCTCAAAACCTGAGGGATCCGGCTCTGTGGTGTGTTTTATATTCGCAACAAGGTTGCTGTTTTGTTAAATGAATTGATTACTTACCCAACACTCGGGAAGTAAAATTCTTGGAACAAGTTAATCCATTAACAGGCATCGCCTGGGAAATATCGGTGAGTTTTCCTTTCCAACTAGATACGACTTCTTGGTGGAGCCGTATCAACAAGTTCTACTTGGGGAAAGGGGGAACGAGCTTTACGTTTCAGAGTCATGGATTTCATCTGAACTAGGAGTGGCGTAAGTGGTCGAGTGGCGCCGGCCCAGCCTTATTATATTGGCCCAAATGGCCTGGAAGTTCCGCTAAGGCGGTCCATTCCTTAGGAGTTCAGTATTCGGTTGACAAGTAAATCCGACAGGTTCTCCTCTACATGTAGAAAATGGTGGGGTTGTACTACTACGACTGATCATCGTAAGTGGTCTTCCTGGCACGGCAAACTCCCGTAATGAGTTCATCATCCATTTGGATAATTCTGCAACACTACCCGTAGCATTTCGATCGAAAGGCTACTAATGGGTGGTTGCCGAAGCATTGACAGGGTCAAACATTTTTATTGGTGTATCCATTGAATGAAGTATCTCGTAACTTCATTTCTTTTCAAAATATTTCAAAGATCAAATATTTTCAAGTTTTATTTGTGGTCTCATCTATAGGATGACCTCGTGAATCTTATTATACTTCGAACAGTAGTAGTTCAAGTAGATTTCTAAAAAAAAATGGTATAAGTATAGTGAAGTAATTGGTAACTTCATCTTCTTTTAAAACTTATATCCAGTAAGTAATTACCTTACTCATGATAAAGAATTCTAGTAAGTATCCATTTAGATACTTGTATTATTGTTATCACTATGTATTATCTTGCGAGCTGTAAGGCTCACTCTTGCTTTATTTCTTCATCACACAACAACAGTTAGAAGAGATGTCCAGACTCCAGCAGACCCAGCGCAAGCGCGTGGGAAGCGTCCCGCGTCTTCCCGATGATGTTGTGGCTGCTATAGCTGCAGAGGTAGATCCATTGGTAGATCAGGCATTCTATTTTGAGAATCAAATTATGTATAATTATAACTTGTGGCAGATAATGGCAATTAACTGTAAATTTATCAAGTAATCATTTTGGGTTGTAATAACTTTTAAATGGTGGATTCAAAGACTTGTACTTATTTCAATTTCATCTCTGAGACTATAACGGGTTGTGGTGTGTGTTAGTATGGGGTCACAGCATGAGGTTATTTATTATTAATTAAGTGAAGTGATATTGTGGAAAGAAGGACCGTGACAACCCGGATCCCCGACCCCGGATCTGGGGGTGTTACACATATATAGCCTTGAGTAACTTGTACACAAAATTTGGAAATTCTGGATCTTCAAAGCCAGGTGGTTGTTGTACATAAACTTCTTCTTCTAACTCACCATTAAGAAAGGCACTCTTGACATCCATTTGATACACTTTAAAATTCGAATGTGCAACAAATGCTAGGAAAATTCTTATTGCTTCAAGTCTTGTAACTGGAGCAAAAGTTCCATCATAATCAATTCCTTCTTCTTGTGAGTAGCCTTTTGCAACCAACCTTGCTTTGTTCCTGGTAACTACACCATTTTCATCCATCTTGTTCCTGAACACCCATTTTGTTTCAATAATGCTTCTATTCTTTGGTGCAGGAACTAACTTCCAAACTTTGCTTCTTTCAAACCAATTCAGCTCTTCCTGGATAGCCGATATCTAGTCAGGATCCAATAGAGCTTCATCAATTTTCTTAGGTTCTGCTTGAGACAGAAAACATACATGTAGGCACTCATTAGCAGTTGCACTTCTAGTCATCACACCAACAGTAGGATCACCAATAATTGCTTCTCTAGTGTGACTTCTATCCCACTTCCTTATATGAGTTTGTTGACTTGTGCCTTCATTATTTTCTTCATTGTTGGTATGACTGCTGGATCCTTCTTCTCTTTCTCCCCCTGAGTTTGTGCTCTCAAATTCAGGTGTTTGAGATGAGTTTCCATTTCCATGATTTTCCCGTTGAGTAGTCTCTTCATTTAATGTCTGTTATGCATCAACTTCATCTTCTCCATCAGAATCACTATCAATGTTGAGGTTTTCAAATGCCAGGGCTTCAGCTTCATTATCATCAAGGAATTTCAAGCCTAGACACTTGTCATCATCAAAGGTCACATTTGTTCTCTCCATAATATTCTTTTGATCAATCACATAAACATTGTTGGCTATTCTTTCTAGTGAATATCCCAGAAAAATTGCTTCAAAAACCTTTGAGTCAAATTTTCCCACATATTCAGAATTGTATTTCAAAATGTAACACTTTCTTCCAAACACATAAAGATGCTTTAAAGTAGGCTTTCTTTTAGACATGATTGAGTAAGGTGACTTGCCATGTGCCTTGTTAATGAGATATCTGTTCTGAGTATAACATGCAGTGTTAACAGCCTCTTCCCAGAAACTTGTTGAAAACTTGGCATCTTTAAGCATTGTCCTTGCAGCTTCAACCAATGTTCTGTTCTTTCTCTCAACTACTCCATTTTGTTGAGGTGTTCTGGATGCTGAGAATTCTTGAACAATACCTTTGCCTTTGCAGAAATCAGTCAATGTAGCCTTTCCGAATTCTGTTCCATTATCACTTCTCAATCTTTTCACACAATTGTAATCTTCAGCCTGTTTTTCTATCTTCCTGATGTGCTCAATTATATTGTGTGGAGTTTCATCTTTAGAGTACATGAACTCTACCCAAGTATATCTTGAGAAATCATCCACCATCACAAGTGCATATTTGTTCCTTGAAATTGATAAGACATTCACTGGCCCAAATAAGTCCATGTGAATAAGTTGCAATGGTGCACTTATAGAATTCACAGTTTTTGACTTGTGACTAGATCTTTTCATTTTTCCTTTCTGACAGGCTTCACAAACTTCAACTTGAGCAAATTCCAGTTTGGGCATGTCTCTTACTAACTCCTTTTTGACTTAGGTGTTAATTGCCTTGAAATTCAAGTGAGACAGCTTCTTATGCCATAGCTTGCTTTGTTCATATGATTCCTTGGTGTAGAAGCAGAAAATATCATCCTTATTTATTGAGTTCAAGTCTGCAACAAACAAGCTTCCTTTCCTTGCTCCTTTCAGAGCAACTTCACCAGTTTTCTTGCTAATAAAAGTGCATTATTCTTTGTTGAATAAAACTTCAAAGCCTTTGTCTGTAAATTGGCTAAAACTGAAAAGATTCATTTTAAGACCAACTACTAGTGCTACATCATCAATGAAAATATTTTCAGAAATAATCTTGCCATATCCCATTGTGAATCATTTGTTGTTGTCTCCAAAGGTCACCAATGGGCCAGCTTTCTCCTCAAACTGTGATAGCAGGGCCTTATCACCTGTCATATATCTGGAACATCCACTGTCAATGATCCATATGACTTTCTTCACTTTTCCCTACACACAATTAGATTCAGGTGTGTTTAGTGACCTAAGCAGTGTTGGGGACTTTCTTCTTGTTAACTGATTTAACAGAAGTAGAGTGAGTTGTTTCATATAAAATAGAGTTCAATGATTGTTGTGCATTTTCCCTATCTGATGTAGACCCAATTTTTGTTTCTTTAAGGTCTACTCTCAATTTGTAGCAACTCTTCATCACTTTCAAGTTGCAAGGGATGCAGTCAAACTTGTCACATAATGAGTAGGGATCATTTGAATCTGCTTCATTGTATTTGCAAGCTCCTTAAGTTGGCTTGCTAACAAACTTTTTACAAAGGTGAGTTAGATGATTTGCAGAGCCATATTTTTCACACTTCTTTCTAGGAGCATCTGCAACATACACAAGATTATTGCTTTTGTTTATCCCTATTTTCCTATTTCTATTTTTCTTCTTCTTTCTTACATCTTCAATCTTTATTTCTTTGACATGAATCTTGGTACTTTGATTGAGACTTAGAAGATTGAGTTGAGTTTGCATTTTTCTTTTAATTATCCTCATCTGCAATTTCTTTCTTGATAATCAATTCTTCTTCACTGAAGTCTACTTCACAAGCCTTGAACACAGGTGACCCAACCTTTTTCAGCATTGCCGAAACATTTTCATTCTCTGTTGTTTTTCCTTTATCCCTTATGTTTTTCTTTTTGCTGTTCAAAGCATCAGAATCAAGATCAATAGCAATGTTTGCACATGGTTATTTTTTCTCATGGTACTGACCAACCAATTCAGATGCATTATTGAAGGACTTCAACTTTACTTCATTTTTCTCCAGTTTTTCCTTTAGCACAGCCTCAATCTCATTTGCACACTTGAGCTTATTCTTCAGATAACCATTTTCTTGTTTCAGGGCTTCATGCTCTACTATCAATAATTTAGTTCCTTGTTTCTCATTCTCAAGCTTCTCATTTATTTTTATCAGTCTGCTCACTTCTTCATTTGCAGCCACCATGCTTGTATGAATGTGAAACATTTCTGTACTCATCTTTTCAACAGTTTCCTTATATTAATTCACATTTAACTCAGTGGTGGTAAGAGTTGGTACCTGTGATTTAGATGAGGATGATTCTCCTTGCTCCAAGGTCATGAGTGCATAGTTACCAAGTTCTTCATCTTCATCATTTTCAGAGTCATCCCAACTTTTACCTTCTGCAATATAAGCTTTCCTTTGCTGTTTCTTCAGAAGAGCTTCATACTTTGCTTCAAGTTCAAGATAAGCTTTATCTTTCTTTGCCTTCTTAGGTTTCCTGCATTCTGTAGCAAAGTGGCCTAGTTCATCACAATTGAAGCATCTTATCTTAGATCTGTCAACATATCCAGTTTTGTAGCCATTCTTGTTATTAGAATTGTACTTCCCTTTTTCCTTCCAACTGCTGTCTTTGTTGAAAGACTGTCCCTTACTCTTGAAGTATCTTGGCTTCTTTACTCTAATGTTAGAGAATTTTCTAGTCAAATAGGCCACTGACTGATCTAGCTCATCCAGTTCTTCAAGAGTATAGAACTCATCTTTTTCCAATCCTGAATGACTTGATCCTGTGAATCATTTGTTCTTTGCTCACTTGTTGAGGCAACTGGAGTTTGAGATCTTGGTTCATCATTGGATGTTTGGCTTTCATTTATAATTAAAGCACTTGAGCCATCCACAACATGTCCTTGACCAGATCTCAATGATTGTCTTTGAATCATCTCTAGTTCATATGTTTTAAAAATTCCATATAGAACTTCCAGAGTTATTCTGCTCAAGTCTCTCTCTTCCCTGATTGCTGAGATTTTCTTTTCCAAATGATCAGGGAGAGTAAGCAAAAACTTCAGGTTCACTTCTTCAGCTTCATAGTATTTGTCATGAAGTTGAAAGTCATTTATCAGCTTATTGAATCTTTCAAACACATCACTAATGCTTTCCTTTGGCTTTGCCATAAAACCCTCATACTGTGAAATCAGTATTCTTCTCTGGTTTGACTTAACTTCCTCAGTTCCCTCACAAAGTATCTCAATCTTTTCCCATATTTGCTTGACAGTGTCATAGTTGACAATGTTGTTGTACATCACATTGTCAAGTGACTCAATCAACATTAGTTGCAAGCTGCTATCCAGGGAAACTGTAATAACCCTAACTTTTGAAATTTTTTGAAACCCTGATGAATAGTAATTTTTTCTGACTTTGCTGATTAAGGAAAATTATCAGACGACGCTATATAGGAGTACTGTTATGGAAATTCTGAGATCGTACTATTATTCCATAAAGTAAATGAGTGTATGTAAAGGTCGTCAGAATTCGAATCCGGACACTTTGATTTTTTCCCGAAAATCCACCAGATACCGAAAGAATTGAGTATAAGGTAACATGATTAAAAGGATTTTATTTAAGAATTATAGTAGAGGATCATTAAAGGAATATAAGATACTAATAAAGGTTCAGGGAAGCCCAAGTAATAAGATCCCGGATATGATCCCTCAAACTATTAACGAGAACGAGAGTTAAGCGAACCGTAAAACAAATAAGCGACCAAGAGACAAGCTTGTACAAGAAGCCAAGGATCATGACATCATCAAACCACAAGGGATTGACACATGGCAAGAAAGTGATGCATGATGGATGATGTCATCAAGGGAGAAGATATTTATGCAAGGAAATCAAAGAAGCTTTTTGATTTTTTTCATTTCATCATTTTGCTCTCGTCCAAAATGATACCTGCAACTTCAAACTGCCATATCATGGTAAAACCTTCATATTTATAGTTCTTTAAATCGGACTTTTAAAAACTTTAAAATCTAACTTTGTGTTTTCTTGATGGATTGTGAGATCCAAGCTTGTATAAGGATTGATCAAGGTTTTAAGGATCCCTAGAAACTTTTTACTCACAAATCAAGGTATAAAAACTTCTTAACCTTTAGTACTAAGCTTGATTGTTTGAGTTTTTAGATGAATTGGTAAATGTATAGTTAGATCCACGCTTAGTAGTGATTTTTGTGAAGTTGTGTTGATTTTGAATGGTGAATTTGTAGTGATTGAATGAGTTGGTAAAACCTTGGAGTGTGGACTGATTTTTCAGTGGTTTAAGTTGTATTTGTTGTGTTATTGATTGTTGGAGGATGGGAGTGAATTGATGAGGATTTAAAGTGGTAATTATTTTGGGAATCGCGTAAACATAGCCGTCGTAATGCCCGATTTTCCTTAACTGTTTCTGTGCTTAACTTTAGGACCGTGAACTCACTGTAAGATTCTAAACTTTTCCATGTTTAGCTAGATCATGTCGTAAGCTTCGTTTTGGTATATGGTTCGCTTAGATCCAATGTACGGTTTAGGAGAAACGACCGTTTTAAGTAACAGCGTTTCGTGAGCGAACCATTAACCCTCGCTTTACTTTGAAACCTTGGTTAAGGTCCTTAAATGACTAATTGGAGTATGAAAGAATTATGTAAGGTGGGTTAGGAAGTTGGTAAAGTACTCGCGAAAGAGTCACCTTAAAATTCGTAACGGTTAATTTATTAAAATTAGTGGAGTCGATGGTACGAGAGCGATTAATGTAAATCGTTAAGCGTATAAGCGACCGTAAGCGACCGTTAGGGTATGAGTGAGTTTTGACTAGTTTCTTAAGCGACCGTGGTTTAATTCCGGCTTATGTTGTTGTTTATTGGTTACCGGACCCACTCTAAGCTTAAGTCTACCCCGGAACACTCAGGCAAGTTTTCTACCCGTTATACTGTTGTTGTGATGTAAATATATTGATGCATTATCTTGAGATAAGTGCATGGTTGTTATTAGCAAATCTTGCGATATATTGGAGCATGTTGATATGGTATATATATGCATGTTGTGAAATCTTGATATTTTATTATCAATTCAAATGCTTATAAACTGCATAATACCTATGTTAGAGATAAGCAGTAGTTGCGTATACTCTTAGTATTGGGGACACAAAGGTTAACATTTTTCTAAACCGGGAGGCGATGTTTTCGAGTAAATTATATATATATATATATAGTTTTCAAAACTATTAATCGAATAATATTTATTCGATAGTTTTATATTATAAGTGAATATTTTTTTTTTAATATTCATTTAAGATTCCTATTGCGATCAAAGACTAGTTTAATTATTGAATAGAGTTTCTAGTTATGAAACTTATTTTATTTTTATTAATAAATGAATATTAGTCTGAATATTCATTCGAGGACTTATGACTCCGCTTATTTTATTTAATGAATATTAGTCTGAATATTCATTCGAGGACTTATGACTCCGCTTATTTTATTTAATGAATATTAGTTTGAATATTCATTCGAGGACTTATGACTCCGCTTATTTTATTAAATTATATTCTTTATTTTCTTAAAGAATAATGTGTCAATATTTGCCAAGTATTCGGAAAATGATTGATACTATCAAATCATTCTTACTTTAAATATTTCCAGAGATTATTTTCAAACTTTATCAAAACTATTTTTGAAAGTTAGAGCGGATCCGAAAACTCGTTTTCAAATTTGAGATCTTCCTTTCGAAGGGGATTTAAATACTCACTTAAAAATATGAGGGATCCGGCTCCGTGACGTGTTTTTATATTCGCAACGAGGTTGCTGATTTGATAAAAGAGTTTTTGATTACTTACCCAACACTCGGGAAGGAAAATTCTTGGAATGAGTTTAATCCATTAACAGGCATCGCCTGGGAAATATCGGCGAGGTTTCCTTTCCAACTAGATACGACTTCTTGGTGGAGCCATATCAACAAGTTTCTACTTGGAGAAAGTGGGGACAAGCTTTACGTTTCAGAGTCATGGATTTCATCAGAACTAGGAGTGGCGTAAGTGGTCGAGTGGCGCCAGCCCAGCCTTATTATATTGGCCCAAATGGCCCGGAAGTTCCGCTAAGACGGTTCATTCCTTAGGAGTCCAGCGTTCGGTTGACAAGTAAATCCGACTGTTCTCCTCTACATGTAGAAAATGGTGCGGTTGCACTACTGCGACTGATCATCGTGAGTGGTCTTCCTGGCGCGACAAACTCCCGTAATGAGTTCATCATCCAGTTTGGATATTTCTGCAACACTACCCAGAGCATTTCGATAGAAAGGCTATGGCTGGGCGATTGTTGAGGGTTGGCAGGGTCGAGTTTTCAAAATGATGTTTTCATCAAATGAAGTATCTCGTAACTTCATTTCATTTTGATGATATTTCAAAGATACAAGTTTTATCTTGTAGCTTCATCTATGGGATGAACTATTTATACCTTGAACGATGGTAGTTCAAGTATAGTCAGAAAAGATATAAGTATATTGGAGTATCTTGTAACTTCATCTTTTCAACTTATATCTTGTTAATGATTATCTTATGCATGACAAAGATTTTCAGAAAAATGTTGAGACAAGGTTTGTAACACCCCCAAATCCGGGGTCGGGGATTCGGGTTGTCACGAGTTCCATTTCCCTTAATAATACTAAACCTTAATAATCAACCAACTGCTTACTGTGACCCCACAATATACACACATACACCACAAGTTATAGTCTCAGAGATGAAAACCAAAAATAACACAAGTCATTTTATTCCACAATTATAAACCATTTCACCTCAAAAGGGTTTCTGAATAATTTACATATTCTTTGCCATTACTACAATTCATAATATACATAAGTCTGGTTCATCAATAGTTGAAAGCCTAGCCTATTGGTAGTTCCTACCTCAGCTACGGCGGCATCAACGCCTACAAGAAACTGCGAAACATTTCCTATCCGCTCGCGAATTGGGAGCTTGATCCAATTCATCTTGTTTATCTGTTGTTGTGTGATAAAAGAAGAAAGCAAGGGTGAGCAACAAGCCCACCAAAATAATATGTATAATAATTAACAATATATGAGCATTCTCATAGTACTCATGAAAGTCTTGGTCAAAAGAAATGAACCAAGTTTGATATCTTAACGCGACCAAGTCGAAAAATATTCAGTATATATGTACATATACTTTTCAAAATCTTGGAAGTCCTCTTCCACACATAATAAACACAGAGTTCCAGTTTATAACTGTATAAAAATATCGTTGCAAGGTGATCTCATATATCTAACCTTGTCTCAACATTTTTGTGAAAATCTTTGTCATGCATAAGATAATCATTAACCAGATATAAGTTGAAAAGATGAAGTTACAAGATACTCCAATATACTTATATCTTTTCCGAATACTACTTGAACTACCACCGTTCAAGGTATAATCAGTTTAAAAGTTCATCACATAGATGAGACTACAAGAAAAGACTTGGATAGACTCAATCTTTGAATATCATTATAAATAATGAAGTTACGAAATACTTCATTAAGTCCCGATATATATATACACCTATATATATACATTTCATACACTCCTTGAAAACCTCTGTTATGAAAATTATAAACAGAGTTGCAATATCCAATGAATTTGGAAAGGAGAAAACCTTGGCATAAACCTGATATCTTGCTGATCAGGCAAAGATACCAATAAGTAACTTTTTTTACTAGTAGATGGACGAATCCCCCACTGGTCATCACCCTGGTCGCAATAGGACCTTATGCTGGACTGCCACTCAGCCACTTATGCATTTGATGGACTCCCACTGAGCCACTTACACTTTCATGGACGCCCACTGAGCCCATGTTGCTTATGCCGACTCAATAGATGGACTTACTTCCCGAACGTTGGGTAAGTAATCAATTCATTTGTCAAAACAGCAACCTCGTTGCGAATATAAAATACACCACAGAGCCGGATCCCTCAGGTTTTGAGCGAGTATTTAAATCCCCTTTGAAAAGAAGATCTTAACTATAAAAATGAGTATTGGGATCCGCTCTAACTTTTAAAATCATTTTGAAGACTCGAAAACAATTTATTTAGAATGTTTGGAGTAATGCTGATTTAATGAAATAAATCAGTCCCGATATATTAGAAAATATCTGAATATTATTATTTAAATAATATTCTCATAAGGATAATCTTTATAAAAAATAATTGAAGTAGAAGTTTTAAAACTCATACTTGAAATGAATAATAAATAACCAAAGATATATTTATACGAAAGTACGATCTTTATTTGAATAATCGAAAATAAGTTTGATTATCAAAACATTATTCTTTAATAAAATAAAGAATAATATTTAATAAAATAAGCAGAGTCATAATTCCTCGAATGAATATTCAAAATAATATTCATTAAATAA
This sequence comes from Apium graveolens, assembly GCF_009905375.1. Lineage (NCBI taxonomy): Eukaryota > Viridiplantae > Streptophyta > Magnoliopsida > Apiales > Apiaceae > Apium > Apium graveolens. The sequence goes on along the minus strand of NC_133655.1, from coordinate 25,922,712 downwards.
AACAAAGGGAGTCATAAGTCCTCGAATGAATATTCAAACTAATATTCATTAATTAAAATAAAGTTATCGAATAAACCTTATTCGATTAATGGTTTTAAAAACTATTCATATATATATAAATATATATATATATATATTATACTCGGGAACATCGACTCCCAGTTTAGAAAAATGTTCACCTTTGGGTCCCCTACTCTAAGGGTATACGAAACTACTGCTTATCTCTAGCATAGGTATTATGCAACTTATAAGCATTTGAATCAACAGTTAGATATCAATATTATGAAACGGGCATGCATATAAACCATATCAGCATGCTCCAATATACCGCAAAATTTGCTAATAAAAATCATGCATCTATCACAAGATAATGCATATACATATATACATCACCACAACAGTATAATGGGTAGAAAACTTGCATGAGTGTTCCCGGATAGACTTAAGCTTAGAGTGGGTCCGATAACCTATGAACAACAACATAAGTCGGAATTAAACCCCGGTCGCTTAAGAAACTAGGCTTTAACCAATTAGACTCTAACGTTCGCTTATGGTCACTGCTTTATCTGCCTGAAGTCGTGTAAACCAGAAATGAATTAACAAATATGAAGCAAGACCTACTCCCTCCCAACCCAGGAATAATTAATGATTCACTTAAGTTGCTCGAGTACCCTCGACTCCACCATTTTTAATAAATTAACCATTAAAAATTCTAAGGCGATTCTTTCGAAATACCCTACCGACTGCCTAATCCACTTTACATAAATGTTTCATACTCCAATTAGTCATTTAAGGGCCTTAACCAAGGTTTCAAAGTAAGGCGAGGGGTAATGGTTTGGTCGCGAAACGCCGTTACTTAAAACGGTCGTTTCTCCTAAACCGTACATCGGATTCAAGCGTACCACATATAAAAACGAAGCTCGTAACATGAACTATCTATTCATGGCAATGGTCAAAACCTAACAGTGAGTTCACGGGTCCTGATGTTAAGAACAAAAGCAGTCTAAGGTAAATCGGGCATTACGACGGCTATGTTTACGCGATTACCAAATTTGTACAAGTCCAAATCAATCCACAATCAACCCACAATCATTGTTACAACCAAACTTCATCCATATACTACTACAACAGCCCCAACATCTCAAGGTTTCCACTTTATACTACTTCTCAATCATGAACTAAAAGCTTACTTAAGTTCATTAACTAATTACCAAGATTTACCATTCTAAAAACATCACAAAACCAACCAATCTCTAAATACACAATAACCATGCCTCTCATGAACCATAACAAACAAAACCAAACCTAATACTCAAAGTAAAGTTAGGGTTTGGAGGGGTTATACCTTCCTTGGAGTGATTAGAGTAGCTAGGAAGCCTTAAGAAGCCTTGATCTAACCTCCTACAAGCTTGATCTTTCAAAGAAATCAAGAACACAAAAATTAAATTCAAGAAAGTACTATTCACCATCTTCTTGAATGACTTATAGGAAATGCTAGGAAAGGATTTTGAAGCTAAGATTCCTAGGAAGTATGTAACTTAACTAGGAGAAGCTAGGACAATTACCTTGTAAATTAGCAAGTGGAGGAGCTTGGACTTCCCATTTCTTAAGAAAGAAGCCGAGAGCTTCTTGAAGAAAATGGGAGTCAAATTGTGTTTTTGTGATTTGTTTTGCCTTGCCTTGGTTGGTTGCTTTTGTTTTGATTAATTACTTTTTAACCATGGTGAAATTTGTGTGGTTTATAATCAACCAACACTTCCTTCTCTTTTGATCATGCTTATGTCATCTTCCTATGTCATCCTCCCACACTTGTCCTCTTCTTGTGGGTGTGATGACATCATCATCATTAACCTCTTTGATTAACTCCTAATTACTTGGCTAATGACCGCTGATCTGTTATACGGTTCGCTTAACTTTCGTTCTTGTTTATCGTTTGAGGGATCATACCCGGGATCTTATTACTTGGGTTCCCTTAACCTTTCTCAATTCATTATATTCCTTTTATGATCCTCTCTTATAATCCTTGAATTTAAACCCTTTTTATCCTGTTACCTTATACTCAATTCTTTCGGTATCTGGTGGATTTTCGGGAAAAATCAAAGTGTTCGGATTTGGATTCTGACGATCTTTACATACACTTATATACCACATAGGGTACTAATAATATCTCAGAAGATCAATAAAAAACCCCTACATAGTGTGGTATGAAAAGTTTTCTTATTCAGCATAATCAGCAAAATCACTATTCATAAGGGTTTCAAAAATTCCAAAAATTGGGGTTATTATAAGGTTAGATATATGAGATCACCTTGCAACGATATTTTTATACAGTTATAAACTGAAACTATATGTATATTATGCATGGAAGATGATTTCCAAGATTTTGAAAAGTATATATACATAAATACTGAATATTGTGCGACTTGGTCGCGTTAAGATATCAAACTTGGTTCATTTCTTCTTGACCAAGACTTTCATGAGTACTATGAGAATGCTCATACATTGTTAATTATTATACATATTATTTCGGTGGGCTTGTTGCTCACCCTTGCTTTCTTCTTTCATCACACAACAATAGATAGACAAGATGAACATGACCAAGCTCCCAATTCGCAAGCGGATAGGAAACGTTCCGCAGTTTCCTATAGGCGTTGATGTCGCTGTAGCTGAGGTAGGATCTACCAATAGGCTAGGTTTTCAACTGTTGATGTACCAGACTTATGTATATTTATGAATTATAATAATGGCAAAGAATATGTAAATTTATTCAGAAACCCTTTTGAGATGTAATGACTTATAATTGTGGAATAAAATGACGTGTGTTATTTTTGGATATTCATCTCTGAGACTATAACTTGTGGTGTGTGTGTATATTGTGGGGTCACAGTACGTAGTAGTTGGTTGTTTATTAAGATTAAGTGTTATTAAGGGAAATGGAACTCGTGACAACCCAGATCCCCGACCCCGTATTTGGAGGTGTTACAGAAATGGTATCAGAGCTAAGCGTTATAAACCTCAGAGATTATGCGTCGTTAAAATGATAAAGTTCACTAAGATAATAAGAACTCTTTCCAAGTTCATAGTCGGACTACCTAACGTAGTACTGACAATTAAAACCCTTATGGGAACCCTTATAAATATCATGATAGTAACATAGATCGTTATGGTAGCGGGACTCCAAACCCTGAAGTTCAAAAGCAATAACACGATGATGTTTTACTATATATTGGGGATCAGATTGTGGATCCAATGGAGCACCCTAACGAGGGACCAGATGATGTTCATATTAAGGATGTAGCGGTTGAGGATGTTATCCCAGAAGGGATTGTTGCTGAAGAGGATCCCGTGGGAGATCCTGACAAGAATGAAGAAAGGAATGTTGAGGAATAGATGACCGTGGTTAGGGCGACTACCAGAGGTAGGATTGGCCGGTTATTACCGTAGGTTCGTTCAAGTTTGCAAAGATAGCAGCCCCTTTAACGCAGCTTACTCGTAAGACTGAGAAGTTCAAATGGACAGAGAAATGCGAGAACAACTTTCAAGAACTGAAGCAAAGATTGGTGACGGCCCCTATGTTGGCGTTGCCGGATGGAAAAGGAGATTTTGTGAATTGTAGTGACGCTTCGCATAAGGAATAAGGGTGATTCTTATACAACACGGCAAGGTAATCACGTACGCATCAAGACAATTAAGGGAATATAAAATTCGATATCCCCCCATGATCTTGAGCTCACGACAATAGTTTTACCCTAAATATTGGAGGCACTGCTTGTATGGAGAGAAGTGAGGTTTACGCAAACCCCAAGAGCTCAAGTATATTTTTATGCAGAAAGAGCTCAACATGCGCCAGAGGAGGTGGTTAGAGCTAATCAAGGATTATGATTATGAGATTATTTATCAGCCAGGTAAAGCCAATGTGGTGGCTGACGCCCTTAGTAGAAAGGAGAGACTCAAGATGATAATGTCTTCGGGAGAGTAAATAAAAGATTTCGAGAAAATGGAAATAAAAGTGAAGGTAACTGGAGCCGGTACTGAAAGGTTGTTTGAGGTTGTAATGCAGCCTGAATTATGGGAAAAGATCATATTGTGCCAAGAAGAAGTGATGAATGAAGGCAGAGAGCCAATGACTCGAGAAGAGTTTAATACCGATAAAGATGATAAGGGAATAACGAGGTATTCCTACAGAATTTGGGTCCCAAACAGTTAAGAGCTTAAGGACTGGATCTTAGATAAAATCCATAGTTCGAGGAATAAGATTTAGGGCAAACCCTGAATGTGATAGTCAGGGAGGTCTCCATCACGAAAGAAGGAACCCATAACATAATGAAGTGGAAAATAAAGATTTTAATGTATAAGATAACCCCGATTATGGTAGGAGGATGAACCATTTCATATTGAGAAAATAGAAGTTGAGCAAGATAGGGAGAACCAGGACGGTACTCCTATGGGGCAATTCACGGACCTGCCTAAACAAAACTTATACTTTTACCCCAACCACCACCCTGAGGAAACAATGCGGTGGGAAATTTTTTTCAGGACCTTTAAGTCGCTAAGCTCTCAGAGTTTCAAGGAACAAGCTGACCCAGTCGAGGCAAGAGCCTGGCTAAAAGAAATGGAGGAATCGAGATTCTAAATGATTGACGAAGCATAAAAGACTATTTTGCCACTTACCTTCCTAAGAGAGAGGCCACCCGTTGGTGGAAGGCTAAGGAAGCTAGAGAGATAGTGTAGAAGTTTTAAAACCAGGTCAGAGGTGGACAAGTATGATGAATAATGAATCTAGGTTGTGAAAGTAGTCAAGGTTCATCTGAAGGACACGAATCCAGAATGACGGAACATTTGAAATCAACGCTTATGTTGTGTTGGTTCATGAAATGGTTATAATAGAAACGAAAATTAAAGACTGAAAGGGGAAGGAGTATAAAGGGATATAAAGGAAATAGAGTTGAGAAGTGATAAGGGAGTTAGGCATGGGAAACCCTAAGAAACCCTTGCAATAAATACATAGAAGTGTGTCATCATCAGTGCGATGGTGACTGATCATGAGATAAATTCAAGGTTGAAGGCGTAAGCGATACGTATAATTAATCCCCTTTAAGTTGAGAGTATTCAATAAACTTTGAGATAGACCGATGGATTAATAAGGAAACACAGATGGGCTGAGGAGACGGGATAACAAGATATTAGGAAAATGGGATGAAGGAAGTAACCTTCAAGAATGGAAGTGTATGTAAGACCTGTGACTTGATGCCCAAAAAGGGAGACACCAAGTATAAAAGATATCCCAATATTGAGATGACGGTTGAGATAAATAATGGAGATAAATGAATATTTAGAACTAAAAAGTTCATATTGAACACGACCAATATCTTCCAGAACATCCCTGTTATCATTACCAAATCAGGAAAGAAAAGCGGATAACCATTGTTATCTTTTGGAGGCCATATGGATTGACCTCAGCTTGAATAAGGATGCTATTGTGAAATTTGGTATAGACTATCGAGGTGGGAATGATTGAATAAGATAATCTATCAAGGATATATGACTTGATTTATCCATGGAAGGATGCATTTACCTTTTTAAAGGTGGAATTAAGGATATAACCTCGATAATTGAGATGAATCCTAGGGGAATGCATAAAGGTTGGCATTTTACCCTTAATAGGGATAGTATGAGTTTTGACAGTATGAATTGAAAAGGATTAAGGTAACAACAACCTTTAAGGATCAGTGGAGAAATTTTTAAAAGTATATAGACAATGGTACTAGTATTAGTAAATGGTATTTTGATATGCCCTGTATCTAGGGAATACAGGAGGAACGATTCAAGGATAACCTTAGAAGTATTACAAGGAGAAAGGTAATATTCAAAGTTCTGAAGAATAGAAATTTTGATAAAGGAAATATGACGTAATCATAATAATGCCAGGTAGGCACGTGTTGAACCATAAGAAAGTATAGATCGACCCAATGAAGGTCGAGATTGGTGAAAACAAGAAGGACCCAAGATAAGAGACGTCCTAAGTATGATCGAGAGTCAGTCGTGACAATGATAACTTCTAAAGACCGAGGCAATAACTTATGGAAAAATGGTGATATTTTTTTTTCTCGCCAAAGCTTAAGGAAGAGCATTTTCACACAAGCAGTGATTGGAAATGAGGTAGAAAATTTAGTCGGAGATCGTTCAAAAGACATTGATTATGAGGAACTATTACTATCAGGAAAGGCCAATGAGGTGGCCGACACTCTAAGTGTAAGAGAGCAATTATAGGCGCTCGTGCCAGAGGATTACAGTGATGATGGTTAAAGCCGTGAAGGTTGTATTATGGTGTGGAAGATTGACATTCCTTCTAATGATTGTGCGATACTCAACCGTAATAGTATTTTGGTAAAGATTTAATTTATTTAATCTATAACGACCCATGTATTTTTGAATTATTTAAATATGTGATTATTATGGAAATTATTAAATAAAATATGCGTATTGGTTTTGACCGGTATGTGTTGTTTGATTTTTATCTAGGTGCAATTTATGATGTACCGGGTAGTTCGCGTGATTAATTAAGGAATTGCATTGAATTGTTCCACTTTTAAAGTGGATTTAATTCAACTTTATTTGTATAAATATTTGAAATGTCTCTAAAATTATTTTTATGATTTTATAATTTCAATAATTATTTTTAGGATTTTATAAAATTGAGAAATCAATATTTTATTAATTATTTATCTTTAAATGATTTTCGGAATGCTTTTATTTGTAAAATTCATATTTAATTCTAGAATTCTTTAAAAATTATGAAACTCATATTTATTTAAGTTGGGAATATTCCGGGAATTTTAAAATTATTTTGGGAATTTTTGGGATTTATTTTACCCGCACGTCGATTCATTTAATTGATAAAAGCGGGCATAAAGTGCATTTTAGAAATTATTTTAAAATTACGAAATTTATGTTTTTATAAACTTTGGGATATTTCTGACATTTTAAGATTATTTTCATAATTTTCTAAAATTGTTTCGCATGCACCTTTATCCGTTAGTTTCAAATTTCGGGATAAACCGGCTCTCAGAATCTTCGTAATTATCCAATAATATACACGTTTGAATCACAGGAATTGTACTACTAATTGTACTGTCATGTGTACTGCATTGATTTGTACAGCTGAGAAATAAATAAAAAAAAGAAAAAAAACACAAACAGATATAACCTCTTATCCCTGTATTTTCACTCCTCTTTGTTGTTCACCGCCGCCTAATTCCGCCTACACGCCGGCTGTTCCTTTGCTTGCAATTTCTTTGCCCAGCCTCTGCTTGGTTGACATACACATGAACATATATATATGTATAAGTGTGTATCAGCCGCAAGGAGGGTAGGGATTGGTTGCGATTCTTTCTGGCCGCCTTGTTCCTGTCTTCTTCGGTCGCGATTGTCGTCACCTTTCTTTCTTTTTCCGATCATTTATCGCCTGTGTTCTGAATTCAGGCGTGGTCCTTGGTATGTTATATATATATATATGCTCACGCATATGTGTGTATCTGTATATTCCGGTTAAGTTTGTTGTTGCGGTTTTGTGGTGGCGCGTGGCACGTGTTGCCCCTGCCCTGTTTCGTTGACTGCGTTTGGTTCGATTGAGTTGGATTAATTTGTACTATTTTATTTATTACAGGAAATTATGAATACAATTCGTGATGTAAATAATTCCGTGCAATTGGCTTTAATCGAATAAATCGGTGTAATTTATTTGGAAACCCGTACTATATCGGGCACCAATAAATTGTACCGCCGTCGGCGATGAGCCTTGACGAGCAGACGGTGGACTGTGATGTTTATTCTGAGTCCTAATATTTTAAAATAAATAAGTTAGTTCGTGAAATTATCTTTGAAACGAGAATTTGATTTCATTAAAGTCAAGTACGTAATTTAGTTGACGAATTGTGATTGAATTGATAGTTGGGTTGGAATTGTGGTAACTGTGAATTTGATTGTTGTTGGTTTGACGTCGATTGATATATCGACGGGTAGTCCGATAAATAGAGGTGACGCTGCCAGATTTCCGGGAAATTTAACTACAAAAATATGGGAGCGTATCCAACGATTATCGGAACGTCGAATGGTTATATAGATATATATGTGTTCTATATGAAACTTGATTGCACGATGTGATGAAATTTTTTTCTAAAATCCATAACCCTGATTTTGTAAAATTACAAGTATATGTATTTTCGGAAAATGAATACCAAACTGATTTCTCGAGAATGTGAACCCTGATTGTTGGGTGTGTTGTTATATAATAATAATCCATATAATTACGAGTCGAATTTGAATATCGTTGGGTAAGAATTAGTATCGAGGATATGTCAAGCATACCTAGACGTCTAACGTAGGGTATTTCGACCCTATAGGTTATAATCGGGAACCTGAAAGTGGACGATGGACTAGAGATGACCTAGTAGTCAGGCGACGAACTCAGTAGAGTTTCAACAGAAAGACCTGAGTGTCGAAGTCGAATCCAATGGGATCTAGTGGTTGGACGTTAGAGCCTGAGCAGTAGAGTCGGCTCAGAGTTGATCAGTAATAGTTGTAAAGCCTTGAAAGGCAAGTATTTCTGAACTTTTCTTCAAGATATTATTACCAATGTTTTCGAACTATTTCATAACATATTTTTATCATTAAACATAACTCATGTTTTATAATGCATTTAAACCATTTACCCTTAAACCCTGATTCTTTCTTGATCTTGAGCCGTAAGCCTTATTCTTTGCAAACCATCCTTTGTTGATACACTATTTTGAAATTACTCCCCAAATGTTTGTACCAAACACCAAACACTGGAAGAAAATTGTTTGAAAACACAGAAACTTTTATACCCTAACCAATCTTTATAACATCAAAGAACTATACCTTGAAAAATCATTACTGATCTAATACCTGATGCTTTTACAAACTGAAAACCGTACCCAGATATACCCTTGTGATACTCATGAATCGCATTACGTTTTTATATCAATGCTTCATTACTGTTGATTATGATCTAGCTTATTGAATTACATTGTTTATTATACTGAATTATTTTAGAATTGGATAGTTTTTTTTATGTGGACCAGATTCGTGGTCAGACCAGATTCGTGGTCGAATTAGGCCAATATGAGCCTTGGATCCAGTTCGTAGAGCAGAGCTGTGTGCTTCGCTCAGGGTTAGTGCATGACTGATCAGTAGCCTAACTTTGGTTTTCAAAACTTAAAATGAATATCCAATTCTAATGATTAGTTAAAAAGAAACTTGATTCCTCTGAATCATTTCATTTGATTATTGCTTAACCTCAGTTATCCCTATTAAAGACTTGCTGAGCTAGTTAGCTCACCCTTGCGATTCTTTTATATATTTTACAGTTGAAAAGAATATGGATGATAATGAAGTTCCTCAGTCCAAAGTGTGGGCTAAGGTTCCAGTTGAGTTGGATCGAGCTAGCAGAAGCTTCATGCGGTAGAGAGATAGTCAGATTATAAGATTGATTTTATTATCAGTTGTAAGTTAAATTAGTTGGGATTTGGTACGTTGTAATAAAGATTAAGATTGTGGCTTTTTTCATACTTTAACCTGTTGCGATCCGTGGTTATGTGAAACAGGGTCATTGTAAATAATATTTCTTATACAAGTATATGTATATTGTGTGTGGTGTGGACCCCAAACTTCTGACCCGGGTTTGGAGGGCGCCACAGGTTGGTATAAGAGCTACAGGTTATAAGTCACTGAAACAATCCTAGGTTGTCAGGATTGGGGAGAGGGTTAGGATTAGGAATAGGGAATATAAAGATAGGACGTTGTGAGGTTGAGTGCGACTGTATAATAGGTCTCCGGCACGGTTCGTGTTGTGATTCGGGATTCTTAGTTTGCAATGTGATTTCCAGACAAGAGCAAAGGCAGATCCTGATTTCCCGGTATCATCTGATCATTTGGAGCCTTCCGTTCGAGGATCGTCATCTTCTCCAAGATTTGAATTGCACCTTGTTCTTCCGTCAATATTAATAGTATTACCTTCTGTTGTAACAGTTATACCTCTTCAAGCTATTATACGCTATCCCACCACCTCTTGATATGAGACTACCTATTTAAGAACCTCCATCTGTGTATTCTTGTTTTACTAGACATTCGGCTGTGAGTGTATCTCTTCAGTTTATCCTACACCCTGTTCTATACCTTCGGTTTAAAACTTGTCCTATAAAGCAATTGTACCTATAAGGATGGATGTGGGAGTCGCAGTAAATGGTGAGTATTGAGATATAAATAAATGTGAAAAGAAGTTTGGAAAGAAGATTCAAGTGTTTCGGAGGATAGTTGTTACCTGGTTGCAAGAAGCTATTAGTGATTAGGCCACCCATGACTAGCTTGTGGAATAGAGTAAATAAGTGTTGAAAATAGAGAGTTAGAGAAGATTATGGATCTGGGGATCTCTTAGAATTAGGTAATGGTGTTATGATGATGTGATATATATTTTAACAAGATAATGTGACATTAGCCGACTTGTTGACTATTGGATAGTCTGTTCCACTTAATGATTGTATAGTGGATAACGGGAGTATTACCAGTATGGAAGCTTGATGTGAAGCTACGAATAAGATAGCATGCAACGACAACTGAAGTTTCGTCGATTAAGGAAGGTAAATGGACACGATGAAGGAGAAAAGGTAGATTGAAGTGAACGGACCTTTATGTGATCATTTATTTAATTCGGTACCTTGTTATATGAAGGAAGGACAACAACCAACTCATATAGTAAGGACAACCAGGTTTGTGATTTTCAAAATTCTCTAACAAGTTCTCGAAAAAGATTTTTCCTTACAAAATTTTTAAAAGCCTTTTTGAATAAAATAGGTTTTAAACACTGGTTGTTAGGTTACTACTTGAGTTTTTTGTTTGTTAGAAAATCCGGATTACCTGGAAGGGTATTTGTTTCAAACTTAGTATTGTTAATTCAGAGAATAAAGTAACCCGCGATTATGAAGGAGTTGATTATTCCTAACAATAAAATGCACATATTGTTTGATAAAATTTACAACAGAATCAGCGTACGGAGTAACTATACATTCAATTACTAGGACTATCAGAATTCATTGATTTAACCGAAGCCGAAGCGTGATCGAAGAAGATTGGAAAGATTTCCAAACCTTTCTAAAAGAAGAATATTATTAACAAAAGGATCGTTATGTCGAATGGTTCATAGTTATTCTAAATTAAAAGAGAAAGCCCGAAGTTATCAGATAAGAACGCCAATATGATTGAATTGTTAAAGTATTATACGTATAGGTGCAATGTCAGGGATGCAAGACTTAACAAGTAAGAATCTACCATAATGCTTAATTTGCAAAGATATTTCAGCGTACTTTCTAAAATTATTATATGGAACAATGGGAATATGATTGAACAAGCTCGAAAGATGAATACAAGTGAAATGTGGATGGTGACCAATGGTGTCATTCTTGTCTTCAATATTGTATCGTATATTCCTTTTAATTCCTAAAAATATACGAACTTCTTTTCTTAATAAACTCCTTATGATGATATCGAAAATGAGGATATTGTATTCCTTTCAAATTTAAATTGTTGCCCTCAAGTTTTGCTCTCTGATTGGGACGAACAGTGTTATGGTGAGACGCTTTGTCGGGACGACGAAGAGTCGGGTGGGACGCCACCTAATCATGTGCTGTATGCCATATAGTAGGAAAGACTGGCCATCTTAAGTACCAATGTGGTTGTCTCATTCATATTCAAATCCTTACTTCTTCTTTCTTTTCAACTCTAATTTTTGTGAATTTTGAATCCTTCTAGTCATTTCTTTGTACTGTCATTCTTTGCAAAGAGTTTTCAAACAGAAATTAACGTATCCTGAATTAAGCGGCCGAAGTTCCATCTACGTCTTATGCATGGGAAGGAAATAAGGGCACCTGTCAAGGATTGCAAATCACTAGCCCAGTGAAGGATCCACTAAGAGTCAAGGGAATCTACTCCAATAAGGAATACGTTTTTGAGGACGAGAATATGCGATTTTCCTAAGAAATATGTTATTCAGAATATGGATGGGATGACATGGATGATTATGGTGAATACCTTATGCGTAAAGTATTAAAAGATGTGAGAAAAACTTAATTGTTTATCTCTCAAGATTTTATTGATAAGATAAATTACCCTGTTGAATTGACAAAATTGTGATTAAAGGACTAGCAAGTCAAGAACGTGTAGTTGTTAAATAAGTGAGTACAAATAGTGGAATTGAGATTTCTGGCAATAAATTGTGAAGAATTGATACCATGGAAGATAAGAGGATTTGACATTATTCTAGGGAATGGATTAACTTTTAAAGCATGATGTCCAGACAGACCGTCGTGATGAAAAGATAATTCTGAGGACGCCAAATGAGAAAGTGATGAGGTTCAGAAGATGAAAGAAGGTAAAGAGTTTGTTAATGATGATTACGGTGATCAAGATATGAGCATTATGGTGATTATGAGATAAATAAAAGTCAGAAGCAAACAAAATTTGAAGATTCTATAGCAATTAAGGAGTTTCAAGATATGTTTCCAGATGAGTTATATCCTCCAGGTAGAGGAATGAAGTTCGTGATTGACTTAACACCTGAGACGAAGCCAGTGACCAAGGTCTTACATAAAATGACACCAGTTAGAATAAGGAATTAGCAAAGCATATGCAAGAGATGCTAGAAGAAGAAGCGATTAAACCCAGTGGATCCCATGAGGTGCACCGGTATTAATTTGTTAATAAGAAAATGGAAGTATGAGATTATGCGTCGACTAAAGAAAGCTCAACAAGTTTACTATCAAGAGTAAGTATCTGTTACCTCGAACTATAATTTGTTGAGCAAACAGAAGAAGCAAAGTATTTTCTAAAATTGATTTAAGATTTGGGCGTTACCAATTGGAGATTGAACCTATGGACATAATCTTTAAGGAATATCTGGATGAGTTGTAATTATGTCACTTAAAGTCAACGGAGGACCATGCGAAGCATTTAATGACAATTGGGGAGTCGAAGAAGAAAGAAGTTGTATGTAAAGTTTACAAGGTGAAAATTTTGATGGTAGAAAGCATAAATAATTAGTGAGAAGGAGACCAAAGGAGATCCAGTAGAAATTAAAGTTACTATGAATAAAGAAAGGCTAAAAGCACCAACAAAAGTAAGAAGTTTTACCATGGACCAGTTATAGTGCAAATTTGCGTAAGATTTCTTGAAAGCTGCAATACCTTTGATGAAGCTAATCAAGAAAAGCAAGAAGTTTTGTGAAGTGGAGAAGGGTGAAGGAAAGTTTTGAAAGTTAAATGAAAGAATGGTTACAACACCTGTTTTATCAATTTAAAAGTATCAAGAAGGTTTGGTAGTTTATAGTGATGCTTCTCATTAGGAAATAGGATGTGTGTTGATGCAGCACAATAAAGCTATTGTATATGCATTCAGACAACCGAAACCTTATGAGCAGAAGTATCCTACTCATAATGTGGGATTAACAGTAATAATATTCACTTTGAAAGAATTGGGAAACATGATATGTATGGAGAAAGGTGTAAGATCTATACGGACCATAAGAGGTTGAAGTATGTATTCACGAGGAAAAGCAAAGATAGAGAAAAGCGATAAGCAAAAAGGAGAAAACGAACATAGAAACTCTACCAGAAGAATTTTTTATGGAATTTTAGAAGTTGGAATTGGGAGTCAGAGTTTTCCAAAAAGGAGCAAAGATGGATAGTATGACCTTTCAGTCGAAATTGTTAAGGGAGAGATAAGGAGATGTCAAGAGAAGATAATGGATCGCGATATTAGCGGTTAGAAAGAGGAAATTTAGGCGCTTAGGAGGACAATCACAATATTCCCAGATTTTCTTCCAGCACTTGGATGCTACAAGTAGAAGAATTAAGAAATGAGATCCCACAGGGAATTCATAATATTAAGTATTTAAGCTATTGAAGAGATGCCAATATATATGGAAATTTAAAGAAAAATAGTGATAAACCAGGTATAAGAAATGGATTTCAAAATAGATTGGGAAGTGTTAGACATGCCAAAGAATTAAAGCGAAGTAACGGAAGCCTAATAAACTAGGCAGGCCAAGGAGTGGTTTTACAAGAAGCGAATCGTAAAATGTATCAGTAAAGTTGTTGGTGAAAAGGAATAAAATTATGAGATTCTGTACTGATTAGTGGGAGTTCAACGAATAAGAAGAAGTGAGACCCTATAAAAGAATTGACTACTTACGAGACCTAACTCAAGTAATATATTATACCTCGAGGATTAACTTAAGATCCAACCTGAGAAAATATTAGAGATTACGATTAAAGTGAATTAAGAGCATTGCAAGCTCTGGTGATATTATGTGAAATAACAAGTATATCAGGCGGCTATAAGGAATTAAGGAACGTGTTGTATAAGGAGTACTTGGATAAGCAAACTGTTTTTATTGATAACATCCTCAGCTACTCAAGGAATAAGAAAGTCTGCGTGGGATGTCCAAGAATTTTTCTCCAAAGATCAGAAGGAAAGCAACTATACATTGAGTCTTCAAGAATGAAATTGTGACTAAGGATAACAAAAGATTCTGAATTAATCCACTAACAACTACCTAAGCAAAGCCGTATAGTCATAGATGCCTTATGCCGACAGAAAGGATTGAATACAATTAAGACCACCGAGGAGTTAATAAACAAATTGGAAAGAGTAGAATCTAAAGTTCAAATACTTGAAGGTGATGATACGTGAGTATATGAGATTACTTTTCAGCCTTAACGGATGAAAAAGAGTAAGAAATGTTTAAATGTTTGGAAATCAAGTTAAAAGCGAGCACCGCCTATCATCCTTAAACAAAGGGTCAGAATGATAAAGCGATTCAGGAAATATAAAGTATGTTGAGAGGTTGAATTTTAAGGAAACACCAGAATGATCATTTATCAGCGATGTAAGCTTTGGAATGCCACTTTACCAAGCTTCGTGTGAATGCAAGTGTAGGTCCCCAATTCTATTAAAATAAAGTGGGAGAAAGGAAGTTGTCAAATTCTAAGTTAATTTGGCACACCAAGAGCGTAGTAATATTGATTGAAGCAGTTCGGAGTAGACAAAGAAAGAAGGCCAAATTGTATTAAGAGAAAGTATGAGTATAGAAATAGGACCAGTAGGGTTAGTAAAAGTGTCATCCTGAAAGAGACCGGATAAGTCTAAATAGAAGGGACAGATCAAGTCCTAAAATTTGTAAACCATTCGAGGTATTGATAAATATAGATAAAGTTCATGAGTTGATGTTACCATCACGACAGTGTGTACATATAATGTGTTCTGCGTGTAAATATTAAGGCGATAAGTATTTGATTTGAATCGAGTGATTGATTAGGAGCCAAGGGACTCTTGTCCAAGTTTGTTTTGCATATAGTGATCGATCCAAATTTTTTTGATCGTTAAAGGCGAGTCTTTGGAAATGAGTGTATATCTATAGTCAGTACGTTCGAAATCCTCGAGTAGAAGAGTCTACTTGGAATCTAGAGTCAGATATGCTTGACAAATATCTTCACTTGTGTAACTAGATCAGATTCTGAGGACAGAATCCTTTTAAGGGGGGAAGGATATAACGACCCATGTATTTTTGAATTATTTAAATACTTGATTATTATGGAAATTATTAAATAAAATATGTGTATTGATTTTGACCGGTATGTGTTGTTTGATTTTTATCTAGGTGCGATTTATGATGTACCGGGTAGTTCGCGTGATTAATTAAGGAATTACATTGAATTGTTCCACTTTTAAAGTGGATTTAATTCAACTTTATTTGTATAAATATTTGAAGTGTCTCTAAAATTGTTTTTATGATTTTATAATTTCAATAATTATTTTTAGGATTTTATAAAATTGAGAAATCAATATTTTATTAATTATTTATCTTTAAATGATTTTCTGAATGCTTTTATTTGTAAAATCCATATTTAATTCTAGAATTCTTCAAAAATTATGAAACTCATATTTATTTAAGTTGGGAATATTCCGGGAATTTTAAAATTATTTTGGGAATTTTTGGGATTTATTTTACCCGCGCGTCGATTCGTTTAATTGATAAAAGCGGGCATAAAGTGTAGTTTAGAAATTGTTTTAAAATTATGAAATTTATGTTTTTATAAACTTCGGGATATATATGACATTTTAAGATTATTTTCATAATTTTATAAAATTGTTTCGCATGCACCTTTATCCGTTAGTTTCGAATTTCGGGAGAAACCGGGTCTCAAAATCTTCGTAATTATCCAATAATATACGCGTTTGAATCACAGGAATTGTACTACTAATTGTACTGTCATGTGTACTGCATTGATTTGTACATCTGAGAAATAAATAAAAAAAAGAAGAAAAAGAAACCACAAACAGATATAACCCCTTATCCCTGTATTTTCACTCCTCTTTGTTGTTCACCGCCACCTAATTCCGGCTACACGCCGGCTGTTCCTTTGCTTGCAATTTCTTTGCCCAGCCTCTGCTTGGTTGACATACACATGAACATATATATATGTATATGTGTGTATCAGCCGCGAGGAGGGTAGGGATTGGTTGCGATTCTTTCTGGCCGCCTTGTTCTTGTCTTCTTCGGCCGCGATTGTCGTCACCTTTCTTTCTTTTTCCGATCACTTGTCGCCTGGGTTCTGAATTCAGGCATTGTCCTTGGTATGTTATATATATATGCTCACGCATATGTGTGTATCTGTATATTCCGGTTAAGTTTATTGCTGCGGTTTTGTGGTGGCGCGTGGCGCGTGTTGCCCCTGCCCTGTTTCGTTGTCTACGTTTGGTTCGATTGAGTTGGATTAATTCGTACTATTTTATTTATTACATGAAATTATGAATACAATTCGTGATGTAAATAATTCCGTGCAATTGGCTTTAATCGAATAAATCGGTGTAATTTATTTGGAAACCCGTACTATATCGGGCACCAATAAATTGTACCGCCGTTGGCGATGAGCCTCGGCGAGCCGACGGTGGACTGTGATGTTTATTTTGAGTCCTAATATTTTAAAATAAATAAGTTAGTTCGTGAAATTATCTTTGAAATGAGAATTTGATTTTACATTAAAGTCGAGTACGTAATTTAGTTGACGAATTGTGATTGAATTGATAGTTGGGTAGGAATTGTGGTTACTGTGAATTTGATTGTTGTTGGTTTGACGTCAATTGATGTATCGACGGGTAGTCCGATAAACTAGAGGAGACGCTGCCAGATTTTCGGGAAATTTACCTACAAAAATATGGGAGCATATCCAACGATTATCGGGACATCGAATGCTTATATAGATATATATGTGTTCTATATGAAACTTGATTGCACGATGTGATGAAATAATTTTCTAAAATCCATAACCCTGATTTTGTAAAATTATAAGTATATGTATTTTCGGAAAACGAATACCAAACCGATTTCTCGAGAATGTGAACCCTGACTGTGGGTGTGTTGTTATATTATAATAATCCATATAATTACGAGTCGAGTTTGAATATCGTTGGGTAAGAATTAGTATTGAGGATATGTCAAGCATACCTAGACGTCTAACGTAGGGTATTTCGACCCTGTAGGTTATAATCGGGAACCTAAAAGTGGACGATGGACTAGAGATGACCTAGTAGTCAGTCGACGAACTCAGTAGAGTTTCAACAGAAAGACCTGAGTGTCGAAGTCGAATCCAATGGGATCTAGTGGTTGGACGTTAGAGCCTGAGCAGCAGAGTCGGCTCAGAGTTGATTAGTAATAGTTGTAAAGCCTTGAAAGGCAAGTATTTCTGAACTTTTCTTTAAGATATATTACCAATGTTTTCGAACTGTTTTATAACATATTGCTATCATTAAACATAAATCATGTTTTATAATGCATGTGCTTTAAACTATTTACCCTTAAACCCTGATTCTTTCTTGATCTTGAGCCGTAAGCCTTATTCTTTGTTAATCATCCTTTGTTGATACACTATTTCGAAAACCCAAGGACTAAATCGTATGGATACCACAGATACCAAACCACACAGATATGATACTACTCCCCAAATGTTTAAGTACCAAACACCAAACACTGGAAGAAAATTGTTTGAAAACACAGAAACTTTTATACCCTAACCAATCCTTATAACATCAAAGAACTATACCTTGAAAAATCATTACTGATCTAATACCTGATGCTTTTACAAACTGAAAACCGTACCCAGATATACCCTTGTGATACTCATGAATCGCATTACGTTTTTATACCAATGCTTTATTACTGTTAATTATGATCTGGCTTGTTGAATTACATTGTTTATTATACTGAATTGTTTTAGAATTGGATAGTTTTCTTTATGTGGACCAGATTCGTGGTCGAATTAGGCCAATATGAGCCTTGGATCCAGTTCATAGAGCAGAGCTGTGTGCTTCGCTCGGAGTTAGTGCGTGACTGATCAGCAGCCTAACCTTGGTTTTCAAAACTTACAATGAATATCCAATTCTAATGATTAGTTAAAAAGAAACTTGATTCCTCTGAATCATTTCATTTGATTATTGCTTAACCTCAGTTATCCCTATTAAAGACTTGCTGAGCTAGTTAGCTCACCCTTGCGATTCTTTTATGTATTTTACAGTTGAAAAGAATATGGATGATAATGAAGTTCCTCAGTCCAAAGTGCGGGCTAAGGTTCCAGTTGAGTTGGATCGAGCTAGCAGATGCTTCATGCGGTAGAGAGATAGTCAAATTATAAGATTGATTTTATTATCAGTTGTAAGTTAAATTAGTTGGGATTTGGTACGTTGTAATAAAGATTAAGATTGTGGTTTGTTTTCATACTTTAACCTGTTGTGATCCGTGGTTATGTGAAACAGGGTCATTGCAAAAAATATTTCTTATACATGTATATGTATATTGTGTGTGGTGTGGACCCCAAACTTCTGACCCGGGTTTGGAGGGCGCCACATAATCGCCGTGAGCGGGCTATCTATCTTTGAAGGTCCTATCTTGAGATAAGCCAGGGCCATGTTACGAAAGGACTAAATAAACCTTTGAGCTTCATGTCTCCTAATAAAGACATATGGTTAATAATGGTGTTAACCTGCTATCATTTCTTTGATTGAAACACTTCTACAATTTTATCTACTTCATGTCATATATATGCCAAGTTCAGGAGTGTTCTTCATGAATCATGAAATGGTGATTATGTTGCCTCCTTGGAAGAATTCGATACGACATGTATGGACTCCGTATGGTTAGGTATTAAGATTTCATGGAAAACGAATGAATACAGTAGGTCAGCGCTGAACCATAGTAATGTAGCAATGATTTTGCGAATAATAAGCCGATTACAACTGTGAGAGTTGTATTGGAATGGATGTTGATATTGAGTACCAATAATCGGGTCGTGGTGATGTATAAGTTATCATTGATAGACTAATTAAGTCGATTATCTACCTATTGAATATTTATTCCTTCTTATCAATAGAGAGTCATATTACTATACGAGGAAGGTTACAGTGCAAGCATAGAATTCTAGTAACGATGATGTCTAGAATGAAATCCCAGATTCGATTTTCGCTGTCGAAGGAGTTTCAATGGTAATTGTTTATAAGCTCGAGCAAGAGCATGGGTCCATAGAACGATGGACGGAATAATAAATATTTAGGCATGTGAAATACGATGCGATAATACTTGATGCTGAGATATATACATATATATATTTTGTTCTCCTGTGATAAACCTCTATAGTTCAGGGGTTGACTCCAAGCCAGATATTTTGTGGCAATATTTTTTTATATATAATTCTCTTAAATTCTTTCTTTTCTCTTCTTTTCATTTTCGTGTAAACTGAGAAGAACAACCCTTCAAGAAGGGAAGGTATTGCCGAATGACTATCTATCTGTGTGATAAAAGCCTAGTAGGATACCATATGTTGTTTAATTTCTTGTCAAGTACTAAAGGCTGGCCACCTTTTGTATTAATTATGTTATAGAACAAGTGTTCATGATCATAGTGATCTCTCAATAAATTCTTTTAATTTTATATGATTGATCAAACTTTGGAAGATGGAAGCAGCTAGAGATGAAGTGGTATTAGTACGGTGGTATTCTGAATCTAGTGCGTTCGTGATACTAAGGTTGACGTGGTTATTAAAAGGTTATAGAACGCTAACAAGCAAAAGTGTAACCAGTATAATATTATGTATGGAAGATAGTAACGATTACAAACTAGAATAGAGTGGGTATTGAGAAGCAAAAGCTAGAATGCTAGAAGCTATGATGAGAGTCTATACAATAGACTTGAAAGAATTTGGAATGATCACTTAACGCGGATTGAGTTTTCTTATGACAATAGAACGTATGTCAGTATCGAGATGTCGCCTTATGAGATCCTAAAGGAAATACAATGTCGATCTCCCTTATATTAGGATAAAGTAGTAGAGCGCAAGATGCTCGGACCAGCAGTGGTCCAAAGGACCAATGATATGATAAATTTAGCCAGAGGACGGCTGGTAGCAGCCCATGATCGACTATAGAAGTATGTCGGTTTGGCCCGAAAGGACAAAGAGTATGAAGTAAGGAACCTAGTATTATTATAGGTATTCCCTTGGAAATAATTGATGAGGTTCGGAAATAAAGGAAAGATAAGTCCATGATTTGTTGGACCCTTGGATATATTAAGACGTATTGGGAAGTTATCAAATGAACTAGCCCTACCCCCGAACCTGCAACAAGTTCGCAATGAGTTCCAAGTATCAATGTTAAGGAAGTATGATCAATAGGAGAGACACATAGGGGAATATGAACAAGTAAACCTCCGACCAGACTTGACCTATATGGAGCAACCAGTAAGGGTTATGGATTGAAAGGAGCAAGTGCTTAGGAACAGGGTTATCGGACTAGTCAGAGTTTTGTGGTAAAACCACAATGTGGAAAAAAAATTGACTTGAGAGTTAGAAAGCGCAATGCTAGAAAAGCCTCCCCAATTGTTTTCTATCTGATTTCGGGACAGAATCCTTTTAAGGAGGGGAGACTGTAATAACCCCAACTTTTGAAATTTTTTGAAACCCTGATGAATAGTAATTTTTTCTGACTTTGCTGATTAATGAAAATTATCAGATCACGCTATATATGAGTACTGTTATGAAAATTCTGAGATCGTATTAGTATTCCATAAAGTAAATGAGTGTATGTAAAGGTCGTCAGAATTCGAATCCGGACACTTTGATTTTTCCCCGAAAATCCACCAGATACCAAAAGAATTGAGTATAACGTAACATGATTAAAAGGATTTTTATTTAAGGATTATAACAGAGGATCATTAAAGGAATATAAGATATTAATAAAGGTTCAGGGAAGCCCAAGTAATAAGATCCCGGATATGATCCCTCAAACTATTAACGAGAACGAGAGTTAAGTGAACCGTAAAACAAATAAGCGACCAAGAGACAAGCTTGTACAAGAAGCCAAGGATCATGACATCATCAAACCACAAGGGATTGACACATGGCAAGAAAGTGATGCATGATGGATGATGTCATCAAGAGAGAAGATATTTATGCAAAGAAATCAAAGAAGCTTTTTCATTGTTTTCATTTCATCATTTTGTTCTCGGCCAAAATGATACCAGCAACTTCAAAGTGCCATATCTCCTTCAATACTCACTCAAATATTGTTTTTTATAGCTTGTTGGAAAGGTATTGAGATGGCCTACAACTCTTGTTCACAAGTCTTGTCCAGATAATCATAGTAAGATCTTCATATTTATAGTTCTTTAAATCGGACTTTTAGAAACTTCAAAATCAAACTTTATGTTTTCTTGATGGTTTGTGAGATCCAAGCTTGTATATGGATTGATCAAGATTTTAAGCCTCCCTAGCAACTTTTCACTCACAAATCAAGGTATCAAAACTTCTTGACCTTTAGTACTAAGCTTTATTGTTTGAGTTTTTAGATGAATTGGTAAATGTATAGTTAGATCCACGCTTAGTAGTGATTTTTGTGAAGTTGTGTTGATTTTGAATGATGAATTTGTAGTGATTGAATGAGTTGGTAAAACCTCAGAGTGTGGACTGATTTTTCCATGGTTTAAGTTGTATTTGTTGTGTTATTTATTGTTGGAGGATGGGAGTGAATTGATGAGGATTTAGAGTGGTAATTATTTTAGGAATCGCGTAAACATAGCCGTCGTAATGCCCGATTTTCCTTAACTATTTCTGTGCTTAAATTTAGGACCTGTGAACTCACTGTAAGATTCTGAACTTTGCCATGTTTAGCTAGATCATGTCGTAAGCTTCGTTTTGGTATGTGGTTCTATTAAATCCGATGTACGGTTTAGGAGAAACGACCATTTTAAGTAACGACATTTCGTGAGCAAACCATTACCCCTCGCTTTACTTCGAAACCTTGGTTAAGGTACTTAAATGACTAATTGGAGTATGAAAAAATTATATAATGTGGGTTAGGCAGTTGGTAAAGTACCCGCGAAAGAGTCACCTTAAAATTCGTAACGGTTAATTTATTAAAATTAGTAGAGCCGAGGGTACGCGAGCGATTAATGCAAATCGTTAAGCGTATAAGCGACCGTAAGCGACCGTTAGGGTATGAGTGAGTTTTGACTAGTTTCTTAAGCGACCGTGGTCTAATTCCTGCTTATGTTGTTGTTCATAGGTTACCGGACCCACTCTAAGCTTAAGTCTATCCCGGAACACTCAGGCAAGTTTTCTACCCGTTATACTGTTGTTGTGATGTAAATATATTGATGCATTATCTTGAGATAAGTGCATGGTTGTTATTAGCAAATCTTGCGATATATTGGAGCATGTTGATATGGTATATATATATATGTTGTGAAATCTTGATATTTTATTATCAATTCAAATGCTTATAAACTGCATAATACCTATGCTAGAGATAAGCAGTAGTTGTGTATACCCTTAGTATTGGGGACCCAAAGGTTAACATTTTTCTAAACCGGGAGGTGATGTTCCCGAGTAAATTATATATATATATAAATAGTTTTCAATACTATTAATCGAATAATGTTTATTCGATAGTTTTATATTATAAGTGAATATTATATTTTTAATATTCTTTTAAGATTTCTATTGCGATCAAAGACTAGTTTAATTATTGAATAGAGTTTCTAGTTATGAAACTTATTTTATTTCTATTAATAAATGAATATTAGCCTGAATATTCATTCGAGGACTTATGACTCCGCTTATTTTATTTAATGAATATTAGTCTGAATATTCATTCGAGGACTTATGACTCGCTTATTTTATTTAATGAATATTAGTTTGAATATTCATTCGAGGACTTATTACTCCGCTTATTTTATTAAATTATATTCTTTATTTTCTTAAAGAATAATGTGTCAATATTCTCCAAGTATTCGGAAAATGATTGATACTATAAAATAATTCTTACTTTAAATATTTCCAGAGATTATTTTCAAACTTTATCAAAATTATTTTTGAAAGTTAGAGCGGATCCCAAAACTCCTTTTCAAATTTGAGATCTTCCTTTCGAAGGGGATTTAAATACTCACTTAAAAAACTGAGGGATCCGGCTCCGTGATGTGTTTTTATATTCGCAACGAGGTTGCTGATTTGATAAAAGAGTTTTTGATTACTTACCCAACACTCGGGAAGTAAAATTCTTGGAATGAGTTTAATCCATTAACAGGCATCGCCTGGAAAATATTAGTGAGTTTTCCTTTCCAACTAGATATGACTTCTTGGTGGAGCCGTATCAACAAGTTTCTACTTGGGGAAAGGGGGGACGAGCTTTACGTTTCAGAGTCATGGATTTCATCTGAATTAGGAGTGGCGTAAGTGGTCGAGTGGCGCCGGCCCAGCCTTATTATATTAGCCCAAATGGCCCGAAAGTTCCGCTAAGATGGTTCATTCCTTAGGATTCCACCGTTCGGTTGACAAGTAAATCCGACTGTTCTCCTCTACATATAGAAAATGGTGGGGTTGCACTACTGCGACTGATCATCGTGAGTGGGCTTCCTGGAGCGGAAAACTCCCGTAATGAGTTCATCATCCAGTTTGGATATTTCTGCAACACTACCCAGAGCGTTTTGATAGAAAGGCTACGGCTGGGCGATTGTTGAGTGTTGTCAGGGTCGAGTTTTCAAAATGATTTTTTCATCAAATGAAGTATCTCGTAACTTCATTTCATATTGATGATATTTTAAAGATTGATTTTATACAAGTTTTGTCGTGTAGCTTCATCTATGGGATGAACTATTTATACCTTGAACGGTGGTAGTTCAAGTAGTAGTCGGAAAAGATATAAGTATATTGGAGTATCTTGTAACTTCATCTTTTCAACTTATATCTAGTTTATGATTATTTTATGCATGACAAAGATTTTTAGAAAAATATTGAGACAAGGTTAGATATATGAGATCACCTTGCAACGATATTTTTATACAGTTATAAACTGGAACTCTATGTATATTATGCATGGAAGAGGATTTCCAAGTTTTTGAAAAGTATATATATATATACTGAATATTTTGTGACTTGGTCGCGTTAAGATATCAAACTTGATTCATTTCTTCTTGACCAAGACTTTCATGAGTATCATGAGTACTATGAGAATGCTCATATATTGTTAATTATTATACATATTATTTCGGTGGGCTTGTTTCTCACCCTTGCTTTCTTCTTTCATGACATAACAACAGATAGACAAGATGAACATGACCAAGCTCCCAATTCGCAAGCGGATAGGAAAAGTTCCACAATTTCCTATAGGCGTTGATGCCGCTGTAGTTGAGGTAGGATCTATCAATAGGCTAGGTTTTCAACTGTTGATGTACCAGACTTATGTATATTTATGAATTGTAATAATGGCAAAGAATATGTAAATTTATTCAGAAACCCTTTTGAGGTGTAATGACTTATAATTGTGGAATAAAATGACTTATGTTATTTTTGGGTATTCATCTCTGAGACTATAACTTGTGGTGTGTGTGTGTATATTGTGGGGTCACAGTACGCAGTAGTTGGTTGTTTATTAAGATTAAGTATTATTAAGGGAAATAGAACTCGTGACAACCCGGATCCCCGACCCCGGATTTGGAGGTGTTACAGAAACTTTCTCCTTTTCAGGGTCACTATCCTCGAAAGGATTTTTTTGGAGCAAAAAGAGCTGGGATAACCATGTCTCCATCTGTAGATTCCTCAACTCTAACCATGGGAATGAAGGGTCCATTCTTGAGGATCTGAATGTAGATTGGATTGGCCATCTTGATAGACAACATCATTTTCTTTTTCCAAAGAGTGTAGTTAGCTTTGTCAAAGGTAGGGATTTTGATGCTACTGATTTTCTGTGTATTCATTCTTCCAAGATCTTGAATTTGTTTACTTTCAGATTTTGCTTTGATACCACTTGTTAGGTAATGAATAACACACAGAGGGGGGTGAATGTGTTTTACTGTTTTTGTGCTTTTCTTGAATATTTATGGTTGAACAGAGTAAATCCAATTTTGTAGTGAAATGTGTTCATTCAGAATTTAAGCTTGCAAAAAATAAAGAACACAGATCTTCAAAGCTCACTTAATTTTATATTAAAATCAAGACTGTTTTGCTAGAAAATTTGTAGGATCTTTGTTGATAAAGAGCTTAGCTTCTCCTTGAGAGTGTTACAAGAAATTTGATCTAAATTGTTACAACTAACTAAAGGACCAGTGTTAACTTTATAACTTAGTTAACTGCTGGTTTACACAGTGTGTAATAAGACATGCTATTAGTTTTTGTAAACTATCACTTATCATTTCTATTTATAGAAAAGTAGATCTTCCATTTCTGGCTTAGCATATCTTTAGCATCCCGTGTTGACTTTGATCTTCCTTTGTTAGTTAATATTTACCATTAATCTTGCACATTCTTCAAGCTGCTTTTTGTAGACTTGTCAATACAACTGGTTGGATTGTTTGTTGATTGTTTATCTTGAATATTGAACTGGTCTGTGATTCTGTACTTTAAGAATTTTACTCGAGATCTCCAATTTAAGCACATAGAGATCTTGACATCTCGATAAGTATAATGACTTATCGAGATCTCTAATGCGCTAGTGAATTTGACTTATAGAGGTCTCTGAGTTCTCGAATGAAACTTTAGCTTGTCGAGATCTCTCAGCATCATGTCTTCATTTTGTCTTGTCGATAACTTAGAGTTCTCTTGTGAATTTTGACTTATCGATATCTCTGAGTTCTCTAGTAGACTTAGACTTATCGATAACTCAGAGTTCTCTAATGAATGTAGACTTGTCGATAACTCTGAGTTCTCTAGTGAAGAAATGACTTGTCGATATCTCCAATGTTCACATCTTCGATTTGTTTGTCGATATCTCTGATTTCTCTGTAAGCTTTCTGAGCTCTCTATAAGTCATTCTGGAGTTCTGGAATGACTTCTCTATAACATTAAATCTGTGACTTGTAGAGATCTTGACTTAGAATATTTTTCCTAAAATAACTTTATTCAACTCCAAGCTTCTTTATAATTCTTCTGAGGCATGATCTTCTTGATCTTCTTCCAGATAGAATACTTAGGCTTGATACTGTTTATAGATAAAGCTTCAGTCTGCTCTTTTGATATTTTTACAGACTTTAAATGTTACAAGTACAAAATACAAATTAAGATAACAATACAACTTACTTAGGGTTGACAAAATGACTTAGTCTTGTTTAGATACAGGCATGTCTTGCACAACAATCTCTCCTAATTGGTGAGAAAATTGCTTAACACACATTCATGCCTGTTAATAAGACTAA
Organism: Apium graveolens; assembly: GCF_009905375.1. NCBI lineage: Eukaryota > Viridiplantae > Streptophyta > Magnoliopsida > Apiales > Apiaceae > Apium > Apium graveolens. The sequence continues at coordinate 25,895,909 of NC_133655.1, read as the reverse complement.
CCCCAAGCTTAACAGATTATGACAAGTAACAGTTCATTATTCTCCCTAGATCAGATGTCTATTTGGCTATGCTTCACACTTTGACCAGGGCCACTAATGATATTGTTATGTTCAGTAATTTTTGACATCATCACTTATATATGACACATGTTACACGCTAGTTTTTATTATGCACTAAATTGGGGTCTTTATGAAAATGGTCTCCCTCTTATACTAGTATATGAGCATTGCTTACGTGTATTTTATCCTCCTATCCTCCAATTAATTGCATTCCCAATTCGTATTTCAAGTGGGTTATACCGAGTTATTGATTTTAATATTTCAAAAAATTTAGACTTTATTTTCAAATTGTTAAAATTTAGTAAAAAGACATTATTTTCAACTTTTGATATCAATTTTTTTGAGGAAAAAGATGATAAAAAAATGGAAGAAATTTTTTCCTCTCAAATATAGAATAATAAGAGAGAAACTTTTACATACATTATTATAATATTTCTCTTCCATAACATTTTCTGATATTATTCTTATCCTGAACAAAAAAAATTAAAGCACATATTATTAAACAATTTGGAGTTGCTCTAATCTATACTAAATTATAATTATCGGAATAGGTTAAAATTTGGTTCAACCTCCATTTTGATTATTATCTCATATTACACGACCGTCAGATCTTAAATAAATGATTAGAACTGTTAGATCTATATATTAAAATAGCTAAGATAATTTGCCCGCACTACGTGCGCTCCAAAATATTTAATTTTTCAAAATATTATTAATTATAAATTTTACTTAAACATGTTATTAGTAATATGTATAATTAATTTGATTAAGAGTGAGTTTATACACTTATTTCATGTGACATTTTTTATTCAATTTAGAAAGGAGGTAAAATATTTAATTAATAGTATGTAAAAATTTTATTTGCTGATCTAATCACATAAATGCATATAAAACTTTTATATAAAATTTAGTTTAATATTACTCGGTCTCGCCTCACGGCAAAGGCTCGATGTTTAAATATCAAACAATTGAAAAATGTATTTAAAAATATAAGTTATTTTCAATTGTTGTTAAGCTGAAAATCACATTTCTAAAAACTCTTTTTAAACTATAACTGAAAATCTACTACAAAATTTTCGAGAAAAGTAATTATATAAAAAAATTTTTTTATAAATGTCTATATTTTCATCAAAGTTATATCTTTTATGAAAATCAATCGTTAATGTTGAGAATTATAAATCTAGTTCAAAATTTCGTATTTCTAATTATCTTTGTATAAATAAAAAAAGAAGAAATAAAATTAAACTTAAAAACATGAAATGCCTTATTTTAGCCCATATTTTCAATAAACTCATAAAAGTGTTGTATTTACCTCTAGTGGATGTGCCGTTATAAAATATTTTGTTAATAATATTTATAATTTTTGTTTGCTAATTTAATCTTTTATGTAAAAGTTTAGTATAATGTTATTCGTCGTCGTCTTAACGTCTCGATGTTTAAATATCATAAATAGAAAAGAAATAATTAAAATATAAGTTTATTAAAATATTGTTAAATTAAAAACCACATCTCTACATAAAATTTTAAAAACTATCATTGAAATGTACTCCAAAAATTTTAGAAAATAATAATATAAAAATTTTGTTATGTACAAGTTAAATGTGAATGACTCTTGCTTGACTCTTTCTTATCACAATCTTTCAAGTTCTTAACCTTTTGGCTCTCCAAGCTTTAAATCTTCCAACCTTTGGCTTTTCATTATCTTGTAACCTATGTTTAGATAGCCTATATAAAGGCTTGTTTGTACATTGTTTAGATGTGTGAATAAGATAAAAATTATCTTCTCCAAAGTTTCTCTCTAGTTTCTTGCATGTCTATTATATAAATATAACACGTTATCAGCACGATTTGCTTATAAAATAAGGGGATCAGTTTTACTTAAGTGTTGAAAGGAGATCATCAAAGTGTAAATATGTGTTGGAAATCCAAGAAGAAGAAGGATTCTACGAAAATTTTATTATTTCAGTTTGTCCATGAGGTAAGTACACTATTTTTAGTTTACTTCGTTTCGCTTGCAATAAGATGATCTTTATATGTTTATTATGTTTTTGATTCTTGTATATTTTCTATCTGATTCATTATCCATCGGAATTTATTGAGCTTATACTCGTTGTAAAAGTTTTTTGATTATCTACAATATTCCTTCTTTGTATTTTTCCAAAATCTACTTATAAGTATGTCAAAATCTGCATTTTGTCTAATCTGATTGTATGATTCAAGGTGATATGCATTAACTTCTAAAAGTCATAGTAATTTAAATACTTGTTCAAATATTATCAGCCATACCATTCTGGAAATCTTTTTTCGATATCTACCTTTTGTCTTTACATTCCATTAGAGTAAATTGGTATTCTTTGAAACTGATCAGATTTGACTTAATCATAATTAGCCATTTTGTACGATATTTGATTTGAGATATTGGATCAATATGTTTCATATTTGTTTGCTTTAATAGTTCCCACCTTCCTTGCTTTTATATACTAGGAAACTATATTTTTTGGAGTGGGTGAGATAAATTATAAAGGTGAAAATGGGTGCAACGTTCTAAGATGCTACATATACAGTAGATTGCATTTAATGTACCATTAGATTGAATTTAATGCACCATCATCATGTTATATTATCATGCATTTTTAAATATTAATGCATATGTGTTTTCCTTACATAATTTAAATATTGACCGAATGTGCTTATTATAAAAGTGTTAACGTAGCATGCACATGAAAGGGAACCAACTTGAGATACAGTAGAGATTCATGGGCATGAATATAAATTCATGGCCATGAATTTTTTGCTGATTATATTCATGGCCATGAATTTTTTCTGATTTTATATTATGTTTATTATACATGTGAAATATGAAATTTTGGTAAACTTCTAAATCAAGATATATCATTATTTGTTTCCTATAAAATGAGAGAAAAGAATGGGTTTAATAATTATTAAGTTTTTGACGTATGCCTGCTATTCAATTTTTAATATTACACTTGATATTAATGTGTATTATCCTTTTTTTAGTAATCAAAATGTCAAATCTTACAAAGCTTGAATTCAACGCACTTCATGTCACCGGAAAAAATTATTTGACATGGATTCTTGATGCTGAAATCCATCTTAGTGCAATGGGCCTCAGTGACACTATAAAAAGAGGGAAATAAAATCTCCGAACAAGATAAGGCAAAGGCCATGATATTTCTTCACCACCACCTTGATGAAGGATTGAAAACTGAATATTTTACTATTAAAGATCCATCAACACTTTGGAAGGATCTCAAAGAAAGATATGACCACCAAAAAACGGTGATACTTCCTAAAGCTCGCTATGATTGGCTACACTTGCGATTGCAAGATTATAAAAGTGTGAGCAAGTATAACTCTGCTATGTTTAAAATTACATCTCAATTGAAATTATGTGGCGTGAATATCACCGATAAAGATATGTTGGAAAAAATATATTCCATTTTCCAGAGTTGCTCGACCCGTTGTGGATGAGCTTCTTCTTGTTATAACATGGACATACAAATAGATAAAAATATCCAAAATCGTTTGGCGAATGTTTCAGATTGAAAAAATAGCCCAACTGCCTCGCGGTAAGGGAAGGAAACCCGCACTTATGGTACATGATGTACAAAGTGAGAGTGGCCCGATATCTATTTGGATTAATTTGAAGTGGGGTGAGCTGATAGTACTCGCATACGTCTCTAATGAAAGGGTAGAGAGGTGAAAAAACTCCTAGCCTGAGCAAGAAGGTGGACAAAACCATGTGAGGCACCCTGCCTCCATTTTCCTGATGGTTGAATCTGCAGCATCGCATATGCGGCCTGGGAAGTATCACATAACCCTCAAGCTGAAACCAGTCAATGATGTCGGCTACATGCTTCTGGGTAATCGAGGTGGCCAAGTCGTGGCAAGCGAGCACTTTTACCTCTTCATGGGCCGAGGTGGAACTCTCCTCCCCATCTAGAATGATTGGTTTCCTAAATATAATTTCACCCTCGAGTTTGGGCAAGGCATGAGGCATATATGGTTCAGGGGAACTAGCGGGGACATAGGCATAGTTGCATACGTTGACCTGGCTTGTGACATCAGCTACCTCCTCGCTCATTGGAGAGTCATAAGACCAATGTGATCCATCATCTTCACCTCGAGCCCTAGGATGGGATATTTTACGGTAACAAGATTCTTCCTTTTATTGGTGTCATAGTAAGCACTGCCTAGATCATTGTCAGTGGATTCAGAATCAAGATGAATGGGGTTGAGGTCATTGGCTGCAGCTTGCTTAAGGCGAGCCACTCTCTCCCGAGCCATTTCCCTTAGAATCTCCTCTGCTCGCTCTTTGTCAATAGGAGTGGGCTCGCGTCTTAAAAGTTCTTATACTCTAAGTTGATGCAGGAATCTTGGAGATGTCTAGAGGTCTATTTCTCCATTTGTAAATGTTGGTCTCCCTAGTATAATCTTCAGGGTTGGGGTCGAGATGGATGTTCAGCGAGCTGGAACCACTAGCTCACATCTCGTTTTCAACTCTAGCTATGTTCATAGCTCCTTGTGGTGATAGTAGAGCCAGGAGAAATAGGTTGGCTAAGGCATCCATAAATGGAGGTGAGCTCACGTTGGAAGTCCTTTGAGCTGCTCTGCTCAGGTGGATATTGGTTCAAAGGAGATGGAGTAGCTGAAGAGCGATCTGGGCTAGAGGATGAATGAGACGACCCATAGGAGCGAGTAGAAGACGCACTCGGCATCTTTAAGAGATGGTGGAGGTTAATGTGTGGCCCTAAAAAATATATAAAAATAAATATGAGGTTGCACCTAAGTGTCCTCACATCACACATGGGGTTGCGCCTAAATATCTACACGAGCATACTAGCTTGCATCACAGTTGGTGATTGTGTGTGAGCTCACGTCGAGCAGGTGGTGATTGCTCGCATGGTGTATATGAACAAATAAGAATGAGAATGCATGCTTTTGGATTAAAGGGGTGCCTATAGATGATTCAAAAGATGATCCTGATGAATCTGTTGCCGGAGAATATCGCCGCCGGTAGATGGTTCTTGCGGTAATAATTATTTTGGCCGTGGTAGATCCTTGAGCAAAATGGACAACAGTTTGTTAGTGTTATTGGAAATATGAGAAATGAAATGCGGATCTCACATATTTCTAGGGGATAGGAGTGAGAAAGGGGGTGACATGTGTCATCATTTCAGGTTTTAACACAAATCCCCATGCTAGCTGTCTTACAACTGTCGAACATTCAAAAATCACGACCATTGAAAGGCATGCGAGGCGGCCGGGTGCAATCTCATGGGCTCGCACTCGTGGGTGCAAAAAGGCAAAAAAATTCCTAGCCCCACAAGTGTGACCAGGAATTTGGGGGGGTAGTTGTTATGCCCATTTTCGGTCATGGGCCCTAATCAGGTCCCTATGGGTGCATTGAAGAACTGGGCTCACACATGTGAGCTAGAATTGTGGATTCATATGTGAGTTGGGCCTGCACATGCTAGTTGATCTCTCATATGAGAGTTGGGCTCATGAGTTGGTGTATGAACTGGGCTCTCGCATGAGAGCTGGGCTCTTACATGAAAACTGGGCTCCCATATATGAGCGGGGTTCTCACATGTGAGCTTGGCTCGCGACGTGTGAGCTGGGCTCAGGTGCCCACATCTTGTGGAAAATAAAGGAAACATCTTATTTATTGATTTAGAGAAAAGTCGGTGCGGGCCAAGGTAACCAGGCCGGCCCGCATTAGAAGACTTTGTGTATAACATGGAAAGTGACTCATAGATGACTGGGTTGCTAGTAAATTTCGAGGCCGACACGGGGTATTCCTGCAATCACGGAAAGAAATGCGGAGATGCCACGGGATTATAGGAAGCGCGTGGAGCCGGTTGAGATTTATGTGACTAATTGCTTGAAGGCCTGACTTTATCATTGCCTTGGGCAGCACGGGTCGAAGAACCCTAACCCTAGCATATGTGACTTGTTCCCCAAGAACTACATGAGGCTTGATCCCTATAAATAGGGTAGGAAGGCACTTGTATGAGACATGGGTCGACACATGATAAAGAATAATGAAAACCCTATTTTTTCTTGAGGAGTCAACATATAAGCTCCGGCACCGCCGTATACAACCTTCCTCCGCCTTCAAACACCATCCTTGATCCTTGTTCCAACCATCAACCTCCACAATACTATTATACGAAATTCTCCCTATAAGAGTTTCTTTTTAAATTAATAATGTAAACATCTGGGATTACTATTCTTTTATACTTTCCTTAATGTAAATATTGAACCAATTGATTACTCTGTAATTGCTTTGTTCCAAGACCAAAAAGTTATTTTATAATATTTAATTATTTTGACTTACAAATTAGAACAAATCTAACTATTACTAAAATTTACTTGACGGGCATGGACTAATTTTTAAAATAAAAAGGAAAAAAATATTTTAGTGTAAAACATATTTTTACTTTGAACCGAAATAAGTATAATTTAGTCAGGTATTTTAAGATTAATATATCACCAAAACATATTAACAAGCACTAAATTTCTTTTGAAAAAATAATACATTTTTTTCTTAAAAGTGTGGAGTTACTGGTTCAATACATGAATTTGTAAAGTTAATTGTAGCGAAGACTCACAAACACAGGAGTTAAAAATTCTAAAGTGCATATAACACAATATATACTACACTAATTAGTTAGAGGGGTTACAAATTTTAAAGTGGATATAACACGGTATATATTATATTAATTAGCTAGAAAATGCATATCACATCATATATACTAAATGTATAAAGCAACACCTAACAAATTCTTATTTAATTATAAATCTACTATAAAAGGTTCCTTCATATGCTATAAAAATATGAGCTACAATATATTACAAAAATTTCACTCAAAATTCTATCGAAGATAGAAAAAAATGATGTTCTTCTAAGATGGGTAAATTACTTTGCGGCTTTATTGATGTCATTAATATAGAACATCTAGTTGGTGTTATAGCATGGCTTCTGATCATCTTTCTAATGATGGTGAACTTACCAGCATTGACATAGTCTATATTATCATTGTAAAAAAAACTTTGTATGATATTAAGAATTCAACGGAGTTACTATGCTCGAGCAAGGCAATGCCTAGTGTCATAGACACATGCATATTCATCAAACCATTCTATAACAAAAGAATTGACTAATAATTACTTTATAAATCAAAATGCAAAAGATACATACCAAGTCTTGCCTGCAATATATTCATTCTAATTTATTCTCAAACCCATCACCAGGTCCCTGAAAACTGGGAATAAGATGTTGAATTGGAGATATATTGAGATACAATGTGCATATTTTTATGTATTAGGCAGCCTTTTAATCTTACCTGACTATATTTAAAACTTTTATATACTTTATTTTCTACTTTTAGTAGCCATTAATCCTAGTTCATTCTTCTAATTTTTAAACAAACAACATAGCTATTAATGTAATAGTTAACAACCTAAAACACTAAAATTGAACATTATTTTATTTTAAAATTCACATGCCAATGGTAAAACATTCTAATTGAAAATATAATAATTATTTTGTGCAACATTCCATTATCAAAGTAAAAAGGCATTCCATTTTCAAATTAGATTTGATTAAGAAAGAACTAACAAATAATTCATGAATAGACAAATACATGGCGTTTGATATAAATAATGGCTTATATGTTAAAATTAAAGAGTTGTAGGCTAACTAACTACAATGATTAAAATTTATACCAGACTTGCATCAAAAGGCTCTTAATAGTTTTCCTATAATATTTTCATTCCTGCCTTCTGCTTTTATGATATAGGAGAAAAGTAATTTGTAAAGACACAATTAATCTAAATTAATAATGTTCTAAAGTTGACTGGTCAAACTCATGACACCACGACTCAAAGTAGGTTGTTACGTCCACGGCCCAATATCAGTCTTGATATTCAGAGAAGACTGTGACAACCACGACCCAGTTTGGGTCGTGTAGCCCACGGCCCAAAAATAACTACATGATAGACCCGCCGAGCAGACCCAAGAATGAGGTCCATAATGACACCAATGTTGTATCCAACATTAAAATGGACTCTCCTAGAAGGATCCAGAATCCACCGTCTAGGAGAGTCCTACTTACCATCTAAGTTGGAGACTTGTCCACCAAGTCTTCCTATCCTAGTCTAATCCTAGACTCAATATCCATATAAAAGGCTTCACCCCTCAATGCAGAACGACATTTTTGGCTTAATTCTCTACAACACGAAGATATGTAGGCATCTTGCAAGTACAGCTAGTCCCCAACACGAGAATAACCATTAAAGATCGAAGCTCAACAACCCTAACATTAATTACAATCACAATCCTAATTTTTATTCCATTTGGCATCGTCTGTGGGAAGATAACAGCAACAAAGGTGAGCCCACAAGTCAGGAGTAATAATGGAGTCGGTGACATAATGATCTCAACTATGGTAGAGATACCCCCACACTCGAACTATGCCACCACCAAGGGAGGAACCCCTATAGGGGCATCTGAGACTCAAACTCAAGGGATGAATCCCCCGATACAGGATCTTCCCCTAAGGACGCATCCTCCAGCTCTTCAAGGGACGAATCCCCATTTTCAGCAATTATAGGCAACTATAAACCCTCAACTCATGGTGTATATGTACTCAACGATCGTGACTCCAGGGACTACTAACCCACCTTATGGGATGCCTCTATACACAGAGGTTGTAGGAAGTGGTCCTTCTAATCGAGGAGAAGGAAAAGGGTGGACGCCCCAATACATTCATGGCTTGGCTCCCATCCCTGAGAATCAATAATTCTTTGGACCATATTGTGTTAGAGGCTCTGACTCATCGGGTGAGAAAATTGTTGAGTGGCATTTATGACACTTTATTACACTCCGTAAAGCTTTGAATTGATGCGTTTGTACTCAAGTTGTTAAGTGTTTTAACGTGTTTTCGAGTATTTTTGTATTTCAGGCATTATCTAGGTAATCAGGTGAATTAGCATTATTTTGGTGCTAATTTGGTGTCAAGGTGGTGTTGGAATAAAAGCTCGTGGAAAGCCGGCTCAAATCTACAAAAAAAAAATGAAGAAGTCAAGTTCTGGAAGAAGCCCAGCGCGCCCGTGCTGATCAAGCGTGCGGCCGCGCCCGAAGTTTACAAAAGTCAGTGCGCCCGCGCTGATCAAGCACGCGCCCGCGCCCGGCCGGGATGCAGAATTCCGATTCCACTCTAATTCGAATTGGAAGACTTCTCTGCTGATTAGGGCTGCTATATAAACAACTCTAGGTCATTTTTAATAATATATCAAGCCAGAGACATATCAAGGAGAGCCATAAGAAGACAATATTAGCACGATTCAATGAAGACGAAGAAGATCTTGTTTTTACTTGTGAATCTTTGTTTTAAGTTGTAACTTGGATGCTAGTTTTCGTATTTATGAACCTTAATCTTGTTTTGTACTTGGTTTTATAGTTTATGTGCTTTCCATTAGTGGTCGTTAAAAGTTCATTAACTCAGACATTGTTACTTATTTGTTTCCTTGTCTTATTTCAGGTACTCTAGCGAGGGTGTATGCATACGCGTTCGCGTACTCGTAAGAGAACTCTGGATAAAGCCGAGGAAGAACTTGTGGTGGTTCGAAGGGAAGTTTTTTGAGGAAGAAAAGAAGGTTGAAGAAGAAGAGAAAGTCGAGGAACCAGATTTAGTAGAGATGGGTGATCAAGCAGAAAACCCTAAGGCTTTGATGGACTATTCTCAGCCTAAGATTAATGACATTTAGTCAAGCATCATCAGGCCAGCCATCAAGGCTAACACTTTTGAGATCAAGCCAAGCACGATTCAGATGATACAAAACTTAGTTCAGTTTGGGGTTTCTCCTACTGAAGACCCCAACATGCACATCAGGGATTTCATCGAGATCTGCGACACGTTCAAGTTCAATGATGTGACTGAAGATGATATCAAGCTGCGACTCTTCCCATTCTCTCTGAGGGATAAAGCTAGGTGCTGGTTACATTCTCTACCAGTAGGGTATATCACCACTTGGGAAGATCTTGCTCAAAATTTTCTCACTAAATTCTTCCCTATGGTGAAGACTGCTGCAATCAGGAATGCTCTTACTCAGTTTGCTCAGCAAACTGGAGAATCTCTGGGTGAGGCTTGGGATCGATATAAGGAGATGCTAAGGAAGTTCCTACACCATGGCATACCTGATTGGATGATTATTAACTATTTCTACAATGGATTGGGTGCTACTTCTAGACCCATGCTTGATGCCGCATTAGGAGGAGCCTTGTGGGCTAAGAGCTATGATGAAGCTTACGAATTAATTGAACTGATGACTTCTAATGAATATCAGAATCTTTCCCAAAGACTGACTCAGGGAAAAGTAGCAGGAATTCTGGAATTGGATGCAGCAACTGCTATAGCTGCCCAACTTAAGGCTTTGGCGATGAAGGTGGATACTTTGGCTAATTATGGGGTTAATCAAATCACTAGTGTCTGTGAGCTTTACGCTGGTGCCCATGAGACTGATCAGTGCACAATTTATAGTGAATCAGCTCAGTTCGTGAGCAACTTTCAGAGTTCGCAGTAGCCCATGCCAGCCACTTATCATCCCAACAACCGCAATCATCCTAATTTCAGTTGGAGCAACGCTCAGAATACGGTTCAATAGCCTTATCAGCAGTATCCAGCTAAGCAGTACAACCCCCTGGTTTTCAGCAACCACAATATGCATCAAGACAGCAACTCCAGCTGTAACAAGCTAATGAAAAATCTGAACTAGAGGAGTTGAAGCTTATGTGCAAGAGTAAAGCTGTTTCTATCAAGACCTTGGAAAATCAAATTGGGCAAATTGCCAATGCATTGATAAATCATCAGCCTGGTATACTACCTAGTGACATAGAAGTTCCAGGAAAGAGGGAAGCTAAGGAGCAAGTAAAGGCAATCACTTTGAGGTCTGGAAAAGTTGCGGATTCCGAACAAACTCAAGCGTTGACTGAAGAAGCTGGGGCTGAGGAAGAAGTAGAGAAGCATGGAGTTGAAGTGGAACCAAGGAAGACTACTATTTAGCACACTCCTCCTGAGAATAATATAGGGAGAAACAGATCTATTCCCCACCGCCTTTTCCTAAGAGGTTGCAGAAGAAAAAGCTGGACAAGCAATTTGAGAAGTTTCTGGAGGTGTTCAAGAAACTTCATATCAACATACCTTTCGCTGAGGCTCTTGAGTAGATGCATAGTTATGCAAAGTTTATGAAAGGTATTCTCTCTCAAAAAGTGAAGCTAGATGATTTAGAGACAGTCGCTCTTACGGAGGAATACAATGTTGTACTGCAATAGAAGTTGCCTCCCAAGCTTAAAGATCCAGGAAGCTTCACTATTCCGTGTACTATTGGAAAAGTGTCTTTTGACAGATGCTTATGTGACTTGGGAGCTAGCATTAATCTAATGCCCTTGTCAATCTTCAAGCAGTTGGACTTACCTGATCCAAAACCGACTTATATGACCTTGCAGTTAGCCGACCGTTCTATTACATATCCGTGAGGTATTATGGAGGATGTCTTGGTCAAGGTTGATAAACTCATCTTCCCTGCTAATTTTGTAATTCTTAATTTTGAGGAGGATAAGAAGATTCCCATAATCTTGGGAAGACCTTTCTTGGCAACGGGCTGAACCTTGATAGATGTGCAAAAGGGTGAGCTTATAATGCGAGTACTGGATCAGGATGTAACTTTTAATGTGTTCAATGCTATGAAATTTCCTACGGAAAAGGAGGAGTGCTTAAAGGTGGAGTTGGTCAATTCTGTGGTTACTTCAGAACTTGATCAATTGCTAAGGTCCGATGCCTTAGAAAAAGCCTTATTGGGAAATTCAGATAGTAAAGATGATGAAGGTGAAGAACAATTGAAATATTTGAATGCTTCTCCTTGGAAGAGGAAGATTGATATGCCTTTTGAATCTCTTGGAATGGAGGAATTGAACAAAGCTCCTAAACTCCTCAATCCATCTATTGAGGAAGCTCCCACTCTTGAGCTTAAGCCTTTACCAGAGCATTTGAGGTATGCGTTTTTAGGTGATGCATCTACTTTGCATGTTATTATTGCATCTGACCTTTCAGGTAGTGATGAGGAAAAGCTTCTGAGGATTCTGAGAGAGTTCAAATCGGAAATTGGTTGGACTATAGCAGATATCAAGGGAATCAACCCTTCTTACTGCATGCATAAAATTCTGCTAGAGGAAGGTAGCAAGCCTACGGTCGAGCAGCAAATACGACTTAATCCAATCATGAAGGAAGTAGTGAAAAAGGAAATTCTTAAGTGGCTAGATGCATGAATCATCTACCACATTTCTAACAGTTCATGGGTAAGCCCGGTTCAATATGTGCCAAAGAAAGGTGGAATTACTGTGGTAGCAAATGAGAAGAATGAGCTTATTCCTACTAGAACAGTCACGGGGTGGAGAGTTTGCATGGACTAAGGAAGCTGAACAAAGCCACTAGGAAGGATCACTTCCCTTTGCCCTTCATTGATCAGATGCTTGACATATTGGCTGGTCATGAGTACTACTGCCTTCTGGATGGTTATTCGAGTTACAATCAGATTTGTATCACTCCAGAAGATCAGGAAAAGACTACCTTCACTTGTCCATTTGGTACTTTCACCTTCAGACCAGTTTCTTTTGGTCTATGTGGTGCACTGGCCACATTTCAGAGGTGTATGATGGCCATTTTTTCTGATATGATTGGCCAGAATGTGGAGGTGTTCATGGACGACTTCTCTGTATTTGGCGATTCTTTTGATGAATGCTTGCAAAATCTTGGACACGTTCTTAAGAGGTGTGTTGAGACCAACCTGGTTCTCAATTGGGAGAAATATCACTTTATGGTACGACATGGAATTATTCTCGGGCACAAGGTTTCTAGTAAGGGTCTTGAGGTGGACAAGGCCAAGGTGGGGGTCATTGAGAATCTTCCTCCACCTTTTCCAGTTAAGGGAATTCGCAGTTTTCTTAGTCATGCGGGTTTCTATAGGCAGTTCATCAAAGATTTCTCTAAGATTTCAAAGACATTGTGTAGTTTGATATAGAAAGATGTCCCTTTCAAGTTTGATGATGAGTGCCTTGCAGCTTTTGAGACTTTGAAGAAAAGTTTAATCACAGCACCGGTCATAATTTCAGCTGATTAGAATGAACCTTTTGAGATGATGTGCGATGCAAGTGACTATGTAGTTGGAGCAGTTCTTGGGAAGAGGAAGAACAATATATTTCATGTGGTCTACTATGCTAGTAAGACCCTAAATGGTGCTCAACTGAATTATATTACTACGGAGAATGAACTTTTGGCTATTGTCTATGGTTTTGAGAAATTTCGATCTTATCTACTTGGGACTAAGGTGACAGTTTTCACTGATCACGCTGCAATTCGATATCTCATCTCAAAGAAGGACTCGAAGCCTAGATTGATTAGATGGGTTCTTTTGCTTCAAGAATTTGAACTAGAGATCATGGACAGAAAGGGAACTGAAAATCAAGTCGCTGATCATCTCTCGCGTTTAGAGAATCCTAATGCCATTTCATTGGATAAGACATTGATAAATGAGTCTTTTCCCGACGAGTAGCTGTTTGGAGTGCAAGAAGAAGAACCATTTAGATGTATTCCTTACAGCGAAATGGGGGGAAGATCTTGCGAGATTGCCGCTCAACGGCTTATGGAGGACATTATGGTGGAGAAAAGACAGCAGCTCGTGTTCTTCAAGCAGGTTTCTTTTGGCTGACATTGTTTAAAGATACTCACCAGTTTGTTTTGAAATGTGATCAATGTCAACATGTGGGTAATTTGTCTAAGAGGGATGAGATGCCTCTTAATGTGCTTCTAGAGGTTGAGGTCTTCGATGTTTGGGGAATTGACTTCATGGGGCCAATTGTCTCATCTTATAACAATCAGTTTATCTTGTTGGCGGTTGATTACGTGTCAAAATGGGTCAAAATTAAGGTGTTGCCAATGAACGATGTGAATGTGGTGCTTAATTATCTCCACAAGCAGATATTCACAAGGTTTGGAACTCTAAGAGTCATAATCAGTGATGAGGGGTCACATTTTTGCAATCGCAAGTTCACTACTATGACGAAAAAATATAATGTGAATCATCGCATTGCTATAGCTTATCATCCTCAGAAAAATGGACAAGCCGAGGTGTCTAATAGAGAGATCAAGTGCATTTTATAGAAAGCGGTGTGTCCATCGAGGAAAGATTGGTCTTTGAAGCTTGATGAAGCTGTTTGGGCATATAGAATAGCATATTAGACTCCATTGAGAATGTCATTGTTTCAGTTGGTCTATGGTAAGGGGTGTCATTTTCCTGTGGAGCTCGAGCATAAGGCTTATTGGTCTTTGAAGAAATTGAATCTTGACTTGGATGTGGCTAGAAAGAAGAGGATGCTTCAATTGAATGAAATCGATGAGTTTCGACTTCAAGCTTATGAGAACAACAAAATGTATAAAGAGAAAGTCAAGAGGTGGCACGATCGAGGTCTAGTGCTCAAATCATTTATGCCAAGGCAACAAGTTCTTTTGTTCGACTCTCATCTCCGTCTTTTTCCTGGAAAGTTGAAGTCAAGGTGGTCAGAGCCCTTCATAATCAAAACTGTGTTTCCACATGGAGCGGTGGAATTTTTTGAGAATGATCCAGGCGAAACATTCAAGGTAAATGGTCAGAGGTTGAAGCATTACTATAGTGACACGCCAAACCGTGAGGTGGTTAGTGTTGTTCTATTGTCCATTTGAGCTCAAGGTTCTACGTCGAGCTAGCGATGTAAAAGAAGCGCTTCTTGGGAAGCAACCCAAGTTTGTTGTACATTAGTAGGTAGAGGAAGCAAGAAGAAAGGAGAAAACACAAAAAAATCAGAAAAGGAAAAAAATTCAGGGCCAACTCCAGTGACCAAATGCGCCCGCGCTGATCTAGCGTGCGGCCCCGCTATTTTTCCAAAAGGTAAGCGCACCCACGCTGATATGGAGCGCGCCCGTGCTGTCCAAACGCGCGCCCGCACCGGGTCCCTGTTCGGAAAAAAATATAAAAACAGAAGAATGAATAGAAAATCGAGATTTTTACTCAAAAATCAATTCCATCCCGATTTTTACTCTTTCACATCCCATAATTCCCTCTCCAAATCAAATCCATTATTCCCACGATTCCCACAATCAATTCTCACTTCTATTCCTTATCAAATTCTCACCTCTCCACCTATAAATACATACACTTATACACAAACTTCTCCACCACATCACAAATTCTCAAATACAAATCTCTCTCAAACACTTAACTTTTATTCTCCCTCATTCAATCCCAATGGCATCGAAGAGGCAAAGAACGCAAGTTAGCAGTAACACCACTGATTCTTCATCTGCGGGTGGTGTGAGGCCAAGGTTTTCTACTACTGAGGCTAAAGAGGAGTACACGAGGCTTCTCTCGAAGCCTATTGCTAAGGAGCAAGGTATTCTGCCATCAGGGAAGGATGGTAAGTTGTTGGAGATGATTCTTGAGATGGGCTGGGTTCCTTTTTGTGAGGCTCCCGCTGTTGTGCCCATGAGTGTTGTGCGGGATTTCTATGCTAACACCAAGGCAGAGAAGAATGGCTTCACGATGATTCCAAGGAGGACTGTGGAGTATACTGCAGAGGCTATCAGAACGGTGATTGAGCAGCCCGCGAGGAAGGTGGGTCAGGACACTTGGAACGATAAGACTCCCAAGGACTTCAACTTGGATTTGATCGTTGCAACTTTGTGTGTGCCTGAGACTCATTGGAAGTTCAAGAGGGGCACTAATGATTACTCCACGTTCCCTATATCGTGCATGAACAGGTTTGCACGGGCTTGGAACTCGTTTATTTGTGCTAACATCATGCCATCTTCGCATGTGCATGAGATTACTGTGGAGCGTGCTCGTCTGCTATGGGGGACTCTTCAGGGTAATTACATTGATTTGGGGATGGTGATATATCAGGAGATTTTGAGATTCTTGAGAGGAGGTACTACAGGTGCTATTCCTTATGTGTCCGTGGTGACGAAGTTGTGCGTGGTAATTGGTGTTAATTGGACCGCATATGAGTAACTTCAGCTTTCCAGTGCTCCTATTGACAGTTCTATGATGCACAGCATAGTTGAGTGGGGAGGAGGTAAGCCCGGTCTTAAGAGGCGTGGTTACACGTATGATCATCTGCCAGGAGGTGTGCCCCGCGATCAGATGTATGTTGGTGGTACGCAGCAAGCGAGTAAGGCAGCTTGGAGAGCTCAGTTAGGAGAGGAGGCTGGTTCGTCACAGCAGCAGCAACAGGAGGCAGCAAGAGCAAATATTGGAGCTGGTTTGAGTTCGACACAGTAAAGGCGTCTAGCTAGGAGGATGGATGCGATGCACAACATCCATAGTCGGTTTGCACAAAATCTTACCCAGGCACTTGGGACTGCATTTAGAGCCACCGGGGTTGACATCCAGTGGCCAGTATTTGGTGAGGACTCCATGTATCTGCCTCCTGACACACCTGACACTCCACCCGTTGAGGGTGAGGATTCTGATTCGCAGTAGGTATTCCTGAATTCCTTATTATTACCTTCACTGAGGACAGTGAATATTTCAAGTTTAGGGGTAGTAGTTGAAGGAATATATTTTTGTGTGAGTCACATATAGTTGCATATTCATGATAGCATATAGTGCATATTTCGCCATGCAGTTTTTTTTATTTTTGGTAGTTTTTATGATATTTTGTTCATATAGTTTTCATTCATTTGCATTATAACATGATCTCTTAGATGATTTTTCTGATTAATTGGTGATATTGATGCTATTGTAGTGATGTCGTATTTAGTGATGTTGAGTCTTGTCAAATTAATTTGCATGCTAGAGACAATTGTATTTCACTAAGTCTTATAGGTTGCTAGGATGCTAGATCATGATCATGGTTTGTTAGCTTGTCGAGGTTTAATCGCTTATTTATATTTATTCCATTTGGCATCGTCTGTGGGAAGATAACAGCAACCATGGTGAGCCCACATGTCAGGAGTAATAACGGAGTCGGTGATATAATACGTCACAAACGATCTCATCTACGGTGGAGATACCCCCTCGAACTATGCCACCACCGAGGGAGGAACCCCTATAGGATCTTCCCCTAAGGACGCATCCTCCAGCTCTTCAAGGGACAAATCCCCAACTTCAGCAACTATAGGCAACTATAAACCCTCAAACCATGGTGTATATGTACTCAACGATCGTGACTCCAGGGACTACTAACCCACCTTACGGGATGCCTCTATACACAGAGGTTGTAGGAAGTGGTCCTTTTAATCGAGGAGAAGGACAAGGGTGGACGCCCTAATACATTCGTGGCTTGGCTCCCATCCCTGAGAATCAATAATTCTTTGGACCATATTGTGTTAGAGGCTCTGACTCATCGGACGAGAAAATTGTTGAGTGGCATTTATGACACTTTATTATGCTCCGTAAAGCTTTGAATTGATGCATTTGTACTCAAGTTGTTAAGTGTTTTAACATGTTTTCGAGTATTTTTGCATTTTAGGCATTATCTAGGTAATCAGGTGAATTAGCATTATTTTGGTGCTAATTTGGTGTCAAGGTGGTGTTGGAATAAAAGCTAATGGAAAGCCGGCTCAAATCTACAAGAAAAATGAAGAAGTCAAGTTCTGGAAGAAGCCCAGCGCGCCCGCGCTGATCAAGCGCGCGACCACGCCCAAAGTTCAGAAAGCCAGCGCGCCCGCGCTGATCTAGCGCGCGGCCGCACCAGGTCGGAATGCAGAATTCTGATTCTACTCTAATTTGAATTGGAAGACATCTCTGCTGATTAGGGCTGCTATATAAACAACTCTAGGTCATTTTTAATAATATATCAATCCAGAGACATATCAAGGAGAGCCATAAGAAGACCGTATTAGCATGATTTAATGAAGACGAAGAAGTCTGTGTCAAATGGCTATTACTAGCCTAGAAGCACCCAAAGGACGATTGCCTGGGATGTAAAAGAGAGGATTAAGGCTCATGAAGTTGAGATCCAAAGATTGAAGCATGACCTGGAGATGTATCAAAAACCGAGACCCCAACACTGCCAAAAACACTACATTTCTTGGTACTAAGGGATTTGAATTCAATCTAGAGTCTGATAAAGCCTATGTCATCAGACTGAATCAGGAGATAAGGAAAGCAAAAATAAATGATCTCAGGGCTGCTATCTTTCAAACAGGTGAAGATACAGTTGAATTTAAAGATGTAAAAATGAGGATGCAGAATGAACTTGAATATGCTGAGAGAACTCTTTTCAAGAACTATCTCAGAACAACTCCTGACATTAAAGAGATCACACACTGAAGCCAAGTCAAGAACTACAGCTGATAAATTTTAAAGTATATACAGGCTAAAGCTGATATCTGACTTTAAGGATGGTAAAAGCTACAAGGACTGTGAGTTGTAGTTATTTAGTCAAATTCTTATATGCATTTGTACTTAATGTTTTTGACATCATCAAATATCTATTGAACTTGTATATTATGCTAATTTACAAGTTGGGGAAGATTGTTAGATATATTTGTGATGTCATGTCTAATAATGATTTGTGTTTGGTTTCCAGATCTTGACTAACAGGACAAATCGGGACTTAACTGGAAATCAGTACTTATACTGAAGTCAGAACTTAAGATATCAGAACTTAAGTTATCATAACTTAAGATATCAGAATATATTTATCAGGAGATAATATTAGGTTTTAAGAAGACTTTCAGATAAGGAAGGCGGTTGATTGAAATGAAAGAAGATCAAGACTAAAACAAGAAGAGATATGCATGGAGAAGAATTCTATGAAGAATAGAATACTTGGAAGAAAAGATAACTAGTTGATATATTTTAGGACACAGAATCATATTCGATATCAATTAGAAGATTATCTTGTAACTATGTGTCTATATAAACACGGTATAGGGTTTACACTAGACGTGTTATCTTAATCGAGAATATTATTCATTGTAACCCTAGCAGCTCTTGTGATATTTGTTCATCACTGAGAGAGAACGGTTTCATTGTAATACTATTTTATTAATAAGATTATTCTGTGTTTCATACTTGTGTTCTTAATTCGATTTGATTGTACTATACACTATATTCAACCCCCTTCTACAGTGTGTGTGACCTAACAAGTGGTATCAGAGCTTGCCTGTTTGTTATTCCCAGTGGACTAACAATGAGATTTATAGAAGGGGGGGTTGAATGTAAATCTCAAAACTTTTTCAAGTTTTGAATAGTTTCTAAGGCTAAGTGTTTTAGTGAGCAAATATGTGTGAATGGCTTGAAGCTAATACAGACAGATATATATTCAAACACAATTGTAAAGAACACAAAGAACTTAAAAACTTTTCTGGTGGATTTGTTGTTCCACCAGAGATGTGTTATTTCAGAAAATCTCTGATTCAAAGAATTAAATCACAGTTGCTTCTTAGTACAAACTAGATGATTTTCTCTCTGGATTTTTCTAAACAGCTCTGGAAAATTTACTTCTAATTACTAGCTGCTACTTGGTTTATATATCACCAAGTTTACAAGTGAAGACAAAACTGTAAAATACAATTAAAAAGGCTCTTCACATGTTTCTTCTTCATTTCTCTATCCAATGCAATTTAGGTTTAGCTGTTAATCTTTGAATACTTCCTTGTTTACACCAGAATGAAAATGCTGCATTTTCTTGATTCCTCCTAGAGGCTTCCACATTCCAGTTTGTCTCTGTCAACCCATGTGCCTCTGTCAACTTATGAATTGTCACTATCAACTGCTAATGAACTAAGCATCCGTTGAAGCTTTCATCCGTTGATGCCTTATCCGTTGAGGCTTTATCCGTTGAAGCTTTATCCATTGATGCATTATCCGTTGAAGCTTTATCCGTTGATGCATTATCAGTTGAAGTCTTTATCCGTTGAAGCACTTATCCGTTGATGGATATTATCCGTTGAAGCATTAGAGACATCCATTGAAGCTTTGTTTCTTATCCGTTGAAGGTCTTCAATATCAGTTGATACTTCTTCACTTATACAAAATTACAAGGCAAAAATATTTACAATTAGCCCTCCTATTTGCATATCCACTAGTAGTCAACATGACTGATACTTTCCTACAACATCTAAGAATAACAACTTGAATCCAGAGAATGAAATGTGCTACAATACTAAACTTATTGCTAAGTAAAGCTACTCCTTCAACGGATAGACAAGATGGTCTTATCCGTTGAGGCTACAAACACTAGATTTCTACTTAAGTGTTTTATTTAACTTATCATCAAACTAATACACATATTCCTAACAATCTCCCCCTATTTATGTCTACTAGAACTGTAGGCATAAATTTGGGTTTAGCTTGATGATAACAAAACACTTGACAAATATATTAACTGTAATAAAGCAGAAATTCAAAAGTGCTGCAAAAATGTGTATGCTGAGATGGAATTGAAGAATTACATTATTTCCAAGGGTGCTCCTTTAGCCTAAGCAGATTAATTTCTTTTCCTTTGATCCCATGTTTTCTTTCCTAGCCTCCTGTCATTCTCCTCTATTTGAAGTTGAAGTTGTCTGTAGAACTCAGCTTCATCTTCTTCATTGATGTCCAACTTAGATTGCATATCCTTGAGAGTTTCATTACTGGCAATCTTGAGCTGATCTTCAAGTCTGAAAAATCTTCTGACTCCTTTGTTGTCTCTGAACTCCATCAACCAATGAGGTGATTTGTGAACTGTAATTCCTCTTTCTTGAATGAGTAATGTTCTAGGCAAGGCATTGGGCTCCCACCAAGTTTTCCTTATGTTGGCAATCTTGTTGAGAATCTCAGTCTTGGCAGTCCTGGTAAAGTCAGAATCCCTTTGTATGGCTGAGTAGACTCTAACCAAGGTAGAGTAGCCTTCATTCAGAATCCTGTAGAGGGGCCAAGTTCTTTCCCCACTTCCTTTGTATTTGAACACTAGTCTTTCTGGTAGCTGTCTGTAGGCAACTATTCCCCTTACTTCCTCCGGCTCATCCAGATAGAGTTCAATGTCTGAAAATTCTTTTATGTCACAAATGTGAACATAATCATCCTTAGAGGCTTGTGGCTTAGGCTTAGGCTTCTGAGTGAATTTGATTGAGGTTTTAGAGGGTGTTGATTTGATTCTTCTTTTCTGCTTCTTTGATGGTGGAGAAGAGGTTAAGAAGGTGGGTAATTTGATGGTGTCCCAATCAATTGGTTCCTCCTTAGGAATGATTATTTCACCATGAATGTTTATGAAGGGGTCAGTCACAATGGGTTCAGGAATAGAAGGTAGTGGTTTGGATTTTGATTGGGTTTCTTCAGTCTCATCTACCATCTTTCTCTTTGCATTGGCCTTTTTTCTGTTCCCTTTCTGCCATTTCTCTCTTTCCTTACTTCTTTCTTAAATATCATTATCAACCATGTCCCCCATACCTTCATCTTCACTTTTATCTTCAATTTCTTTCTTTTCTTCAGCTTGACTTGACTTTAGCTGTTTTTCAAGCTTTGCTTGTGCTCTTTTGTCAACCTTTAGCTTTTTGGCTTCTTCCTTCAACCTTCTGGTTTCTTCCCTCTTGGCTATTGAGAATTTGGGATGTCCTTGAATCACACAGATGCTCTTTCCCTCTCTAAAGATAATAGCCATGTTCCTCCTTACAACCACATTCATGGTCTCTTTGTGCTTTATGATACTTCCACCCAAAACCTTGTCTTCATCAGGCTTTGGAAGAGGAAAATCCACTTCTTTCATCCGAGCAAGGCTTAGAGGATTCTTTGTAGAATCCTTATTGGATCTGTTGTTGGGCTTGAGAACCATAGATTTCAGATTCTTGGAAGAAGTCTCTCCAACCTTATTCCTCCTTACTGGCTTGAGCTCCGTAATAATTGGTTCCACCTTTGTGCTATGCTTCACAGATTGTGATTTAGAAGTTGTAGAACCAAAAATTTGTTGCATCTTTTCATCAATTTTCCTCCTTTGCTCTTTGACTTGCAATTCAGCTGCTGTTATCTGGATTAGATCAATGCCATCAAGCTTTCCTTTGATTTGAATAGTTGGAGAAGTGGTGATAGCAGGAACTAGCACTTGAGATATTTGAACTGTTGTTGATGGCTCTCCTTCCCCTTCCCCTTTATTCTCCCCCTTTTTGTTATCATCAAGGGTAGGGGTCAAGCCTTGTGCTTTTGCCAGTTGTATTAGTAGATTTGTCTGAGTTTGTTGATTCTGAAGAATGGTGACCATAGAGTCTTCAATGATCTGAACTTTGTCTTCCAACCTGGCTAGCCTCTTGTCAGCATCAGATGCTTTCCTCAGTCTCCCCAATAAATCTTGCATAGTACCATAAGGCATGACTGAATCCAACTTCTCAGCATTGTAGGATTTCAGATCAACAATGTCCTGCTTAAGTTCATCCACACTTAGATTCTTTTTGAAATGCTGCAACTGCAAGAGATGCAGAGAGTCCAGATGAGCTTGAAGAATTGCCTTGGTACCAGCATCTGTATTCTCCTGAAGGGCCTTCTGAATAGTCATTACTTGCCTGACCAAAGTTACACCAAACTCTCCTGGTGTAGATGCCTTTGCCCATGCCCAATCAGGTAGATCTGGAACAGAACTTAGGCCTGCTTCTCCCCCTAAGTTCATGCTCTCATCCAAAGAATTAGAGTCATCATCATTAGAATTTACTCCAAATTCTTCAGATGGCTCACCAGCTTGAGAAGGCAGCCTGTTAACAGCAGCTTTGTCTCTGAGAAGAGATTCTAAAGTGTGTACAATGTTTAAAGTCTGTTCTGCCTCCACATTGCCCTAAGCAGCCAACAATTGATAGGCTGGAACAGGGTGAGTAAAAGTGTTAGCATCCAAGGAAATGTTATCAATTACAGCTTTGTAATGTTGCTGAAATTGTCTTTCCTTTTCTGCATCATCCACTATCATTGACTCACTAGCAATGGCTGGATCCACCCTTATAGCTTATGTACCTACCTTTCTCTCATTTTCTTGCATCAGGGGCTCCCCCTGGCTCACACACACCCTCACACCCTCACCCTCACCTTCTAAGGTGGCACTCCCCTCACTCACTTTTGCCATGCTGGAAGAAATAGCATGCATATGGTGACTCTCAACCTCTCCTTTTTCCTGGGAGCAACCCAGCCTCTCACTCAAATTATCACTCCCTTCCCTCAAACCTAAAAGTAATTGTACAGTAACCATGTCCTCTACAGTTGGAATTGTTTCTATTATATGTGTAGAGACCATCAACGGATAGGGAGTATCCGTTGAAGTGGAAACTGATGGTATCAACGGATAACTGCTGTTAAGCTTATCCGTCGAAGAACAACCACTTGTCAACGGATGAGAGATATCCGTTGAAGAAGGAAAAGATGTAGATATAGAAAG
This sequence comes from Apium graveolens, assembly GCF_009905375.1. Classification (NCBI taxonomy): domain Eukaryota; kingdom Viridiplantae; phylum Streptophyta; class Magnoliopsida; order Apiales; family Apiaceae; genus Apium; species Apium graveolens. The sequence goes on along the minus strand of NC_133655.1, from coordinate 25,872,394 downwards.
TGACATAATTGTTGAATCTGTATGAATTGATTTTAAGTGAGGTGACACGGATTCTTCAACTATATCTGAAAGAATTGGCTGATGATCCAACAAATCATCTAAAAGATGATGATCATCAGGTTTTGAGTGGGGCTCCTCCCTGAGTTTTAATGAGGGAGAATCAGGAAGTGATGTGAATATCATATCCACATCCAGAGAGGGTTATGGAGAGTTTGATGATGGATGTGTTTCTATTATGAGAGAATGGGGCTGTGACTCCATATTTGCTGGAGTCACATCAAGCTGAATTTGAGAAGGCAAAGATACAGGTGGATGTATCTGTGCTGTGTGTGCCTCTTGTGTGGAAACTAGGGTCTTGGCCTTCTTCTTCCTTGAAAAGGCTTTGATTGGTGAATTTGTGGCTTCAGTGTCCCTCCCTCTTTTATTCTGTGTCCCTGGTTGGAGACTATTTTCAATAGTTGCACCCTTTTGGGAGGATGCAACTAGGGATGTGTTTGACTCCTTTTGAACCACCACAGTCTTTTGAGAGACTGTGGCTTGGCTGGATGGGGTACCACTCACCTCTCCCACCTTATCCTGGGGGGTTTCTTGATGTTCACCCCTCCCCTCACCACTCACACCCTGTTCACTCCCTTCAGGGTTTGTGGTAGTTGTTACAACTGTTTTCTTTTGAGAGACAACAGAGGTGGTTTTCTTTGGCTTGTGTTTTGAAATTTTAGTTTTGGTGGCTTTGGTAGGAACCTGTTTGGACAAAGACACAGATTCCATTGCCACACTGGAAGGCAAAGAAACAATGGGGTTGGAGACAGTAGGAGTTATAGAAGTGTTTACCTCACTTACCTGTGGTGCATTCATGATTGGCAAATATACCAATGGCACCTGGAAGTTGAGGTTCATTCTCAAAAGGTCTGCAAGGACCCTTTTCTCTGGTGCCCAGCATTTGAGTTTATTGTTCTCATTAGATATAACCAATCCTTCAGCAACATGGTTAGCCAATAACATAAAGAATCTAGCATAGTAGATGTTATGTGGTCTATTAGCTTTGTTACCTAATCTGGAACCTAATTCTAGCATGACACAGTTGCTAAAATTAAAGTACCTATCAGAAACTAGCATATAGAGCATATTAACAAGAGATGAAGTTAAGGCATCAAAATTGCTAATCTTCCCAGAGAAAACCTTGATAAAGGCATCTCCAAGAAAACTCCATTCTTTCCTAAGGCCCTTCCTTCTAATACTACCTAAACTAGCAGAATCAAAAGCATAGCCTATGGAATCTAACATAGCAGATACATCTTTATCAGTGTGTGGTGTCATGGCATTATTCTCAGGCAACTTAAAGCAAGACTGTATATCATCACAGTTAATGCAATAATCCTTACCTTTGAGAGAGAAGGCAATAGTCATATTTGTGGAGTTGAACTCTGCAGTTGTCCAAATCTCCTCAATCACCTCACAGTAGATGGTTGGGGCTTCCAGCATTGCATAGCTTAGTTTGCAGTTTTTGATGAAGTCCATCATCTTGTGATAATCAGAATGGGCTTCATTCTTTTCAACCAAGGCTACGAAATTATTCTTTTCATAAACAAATCCAGATTGAGACATAATTTTCACTACTGGTGCCATTGTTGTGAGTAGAGGTTGCAGAGAAAAACTTGAGAATTTTGGGAGAGAAGGAGAATAAAAATTGCAAGAAAGCGTAAAATGAAAATTAGAATTCAATGGGCTTTTATACTTTCTTGAATTAAAACGTAAATAAAATGATTAAATGATACTTTTAAATAAATTACAGCCGTTTAAGAATAAAGAAAACTGTAGAAATTCTGAAAACTGCCTTTAATACAAATACATACAACAATGTATATCTGTATCAACGGTTAAGTAAAAGAATCAACGGCTGTGACTCACTTAAAGTAACTGATGTGACACTTCAACGGATAAGGTAAATAGTTATCCGTTGATGATCAACATTATTTTATCCGTTGAGGGATAAAATTACCAGAATTGTATTTGTCTTTCAACGGATAATGAACATCCGTTGATAGAACAATTTTGGCTTTCAACAGATAGGGAATATCCGTTGATAGAATAAGTCTTACTTAAAGCCAACTTTGTTCTTGCAGCAAATTCATTTCAGGCTTCAAGGCAGATTATATAGAGGACATAAATTTATGAATAATTAAGTATACCTAGCTCACTTACTAATTTTGTGAATGTTGATTCATCAAGTGGCTTGGTAAATATGTCTGCAATCTGTTTTTCACTTGGAACAAAATGAAGTTCCACTGTACCTTTCATCACATGTTCCCTAATGAAGTGGTACTTGATGTCAATGTGCTTGGTTCTTGAGTGTTGCACTGGATTTTCAGTAATGGCAATGGCACTTGTGTTGTCACAGAATATAGGTATTTTGTCAACAGTTAGTCCATAGTCAAATAGTTGATTTCTCATCCATAGTATCTGTGCACAGCAACTACCAGCCGCAATGTACTCAGCTTCAGCTGTTGATGTAGAAACAAAATTTTGCTTCTTGCTGAACCATGACACAAGCTTGTTCCCTAGAAATTGACAGGTGCCAGTTGTGCTTTTCCTGTCTATTTTACAGCCTGCATAATATGCATCTGAGTAGCCAATTAGATCAAAACCAGACTCTCTAGGGTACCAAATTCCTAGATTTGGAGTCCCTTTGAGATATCTGAAGATTCTTTTAATAGCTACTAAGTGAGATTCTTTAGGGTCAGCTTGAAATCTAGCACAGAGACATGTAGAAAACATTATATCAGGTCTACTAGCAGTTAAATATAAAAGTGAGCCAACCATGCCTCTGTAACTTGAAATGTTCACAGACTTTTCAGCCTTGTTTAATTCAAGCTTGGTGGCAGTGGCCATGGGAGTTTTTGCAAATGAACAGTCCATTAAGTCAAACTTCTTTAAAAGATCATAAATATATTTAGTTTGACTAATGAAAATTCCACCACTAACTTGTTTAACTTGTAAACCAAGAAAATAAGTTAGCTCTCCCATCATGCTCATTTCATATTTACTTTGCATTAACTTAGCAAACTTTTTACATAGCTTATCATCTGTAGATCCAAATATAATATCATCTACATAAATTTGAACAAGTATTGTAGAGCCATTAACATTTCTAAAGAAAAGAGTTTTATCAACAGTACCTCTTGTGAAGTGATTATCTAGAAGGAATTTTGACAAAGTCTCATACCAGGCTCTAGGTGCTTGCTTTAGTCCATAGAGTGCTTTCAACAGATAATACACATAGTCTGGAAAGTTTGGATCTTCAAACCCTGGAGGTTGGCTTACATAAACTTCTTCCTCCAATTTCCCATTTAGAAATGCACTCTTGACATCCATTTGATAGACTTTGAAATTGGCATGGGCTGTATAGGCTAGAAAGATTCTGATGGCCTCAAGTCTGGCAACTGGAGCAAATGTTTCATCAAAATCTATTCCCTTTTGTTGAGAATAGCCTTTAGCAACCAATCTGGCTTTATTCCTTATGATAATGCCATTTTCATCCATCTTGTTTCTGAATACCCATTTTGTGTCAATAGAACTTTTGTTCTTTGGCTTGGGTACTAGCTTCCATACTTTGTTCCTCTCAAATTGGTTTAGCTCCTCTTGCATTGCTAAAATCCAATCTGGATCCAATAGAGCTTCTTCCACTCTCTTAGGTTCCTCCTGTGATAGAAAGCTACTATACAGACATTCATCTTAAGTAGCCCTTTTATTTTGCACTTTAGATGTAGCATCACCAATGATCAGTTCAAAAGGGTGATTCTTGGTTCATTTCCTTTGAGGTGGTAGATTAGCTCTAGATGAGGTTGCCTCAGTATTGTCATGATGTGAGATAGAATGTTGATTGGTTGAAACTCCCCCTGAGTTGCTGATCCTTTGAAAGGAATTGGGAGCTCTATCAACTGATGAATTGAATTAATTATCCGTTGACAGACTGTGATCAACGGATGCTTCATTATGAACTTCAACGGATGATGCACTTTGTCTTTCAACGGATGCTGCATTGCTTCTTTCAACGGAAGCTGAATTATGACTTTCAACGGATGCAGCATTCTGTGCATTATCCAAAGACAGATTTTGAATTCTTCTTGAGATGCCTTCTTCATCATTCTCATCTTCACTATCATCACAATATATCTCAATATTTTCAAATTTGAGTCCTTCATGATGTCCCTCATCTGTTAGTCCATCAATCTTTTTATCATCAAACACAACATGCACAGATTCCATGACAATGTTGGTTCTTAGATTGTAGACCCTATAAGATTTTCCAGCAGAATAACCAACAAATATTCCTTCATCAGCCTTTGCATCAAACTTCCCTTTGTGATCAGATTGATTCCTTAAGATGTAACATTTGCAACAAAGACATGCAGAAAGTTTAAAGTTGGTTTTCTTCTCTTGAATAATTGATAGGGAGTCATGCCTTTTGCCTGATTGATTAGAGAAATATTCTGAGTGTAACATGCACAGTTAACAGCCCCAGCCCAAAAGTAAGTTGGGAGTTTTGACTCTTCAAGCATTGTCCTTGCAGCTTCAATTAGTGATCTGTTCTTCCTTTCCACCACACCATTTTGTTGTGGAGTCCTTGGAGCTGAGAACTCATGCATGATCCCATTTTCTTCACAGAACAACTTCATGGTTGAATTCTTGAACTCAGTTCCATTGTCACTCCTAATATTCCTTACATTGAAATCAGGATGATTGTTGACTTGCTTGATATGATTGATAATGATTTCACTAGCTTCATCCTTTGATCCAAGAAAATAAACCCAAGAAAACTTTGAGAAATCATCTACAATCACTAGGCAATATCTTTTTCTTGAAATTGACAATACATTGACTGGTCCAAAGAGATCCATGTGTAGCAGTTGTAATGGTTCATCAATTGCAGATTCAAGCTTCTTACTGAATGATACTTTCTTTTGCTTTCCTTTCTGACAAGCATCACGCAGTCCATCCCTTGTGAATTTTACTAGAGGCATTCCTCTAATTAAGTCCTTTTTGACTAGATCATTCATTGTCTTGAAATTCAAATGGGACAGCTTCTTGTGCCATAGCCAACTTTCAACTGAGCTTGCTTTGCTGAGAAGACAAGTAATAGATTCTGCATCTGTAGAGTTGAAGTCAGCTAAGTACACATTCCCTTTTCTAACTCCAGTTAGAACCACTTTATTGTCCTTCTTACTTGTGACAATACAGGCTTCAAAATTGAAAGAAACAGTATTCCCTCTGTCACATAGTTGACTGATGCTCAATAAGTTGTGTTTGAGACCATCAACCAATGCAACTTCATCAATGATGACATTTTCTTTTGAAATCAAGCCATATCCCATAGTGAATCCTTTGCTGTCATCTCCAAAGGTTATGCTAGGGCCAGTTCCTTAAACTCTGTGAGCAGGGTGAAATCTCCTGTCATGTGTCTTGAACACCCACTGTCCAAGTACCATAGATTCCTTCTTTTTCCCTGCACACAACAAAATCAATCAAGTTAATTTTGGTACCCAAGTTTTCTTGGGTCCAACCTTGTTAGTCTTTTTCCTAGACTTCATTCCTCCTGCATCTTTTGACTTAGGTAACTTTGGGTCAACCTTGATCTCAGATGTGGTTGGTTGAAGTGTAGGGTTAGTCACAGAATCATTTAGCACATTTGATTGAATTTGATAAGGCATAGATTGTGCAAACATGTTATTCCACATAGACATATTGTATGGCATTTGAGGCATACTAAATGCAGTAAAATAAGGATGATTAATATATGGCATGTTTTCAAAATGTGCATGTGGATTCTGATGAGACATAACAGGCATGGCATGCAGAGGTGACATAGACATGTTAGGCATGGAGGGATTTGAAGGCATGAGAGCATTTTTAACAGATTTGCAATTATCAGATAGGTGATTAACACTTTTACAATGCACACAGCTTTTTCTAGGAGCATACCTATCAGGTGTGTAATTGTTATGTTTATTAATCCCTACCTTCCCATTTCTTTTAGATTTTCTTTTAGTTTCCTTCTTATCCACAACCAACTTAAGCCTATTTTTCAGCTGATCCAAAGTCATGTGTCCTATATTCACCTTACTGGCATCTTTGGATGTGCTAGCTCCTTCTTTGACAAAGTTCTTGAAAGTTGAATCATCCTTCTTATTGAGATTTTTATTTTTAAAATTACTTGCCTGTTTTAATTGATGTGCCTTCAACGGATGCTCTTTTTCTTCCTTCAACGGATAACTTTCATCATGCGTTGATTCCACATCCGTTGACAATCCATGAATTAATTCTAACTCCTTTTTGTTTTTCTTCCAGGCATCCTCACAGAATGATTCAATTCCCTGAACTTTGGCAATCTGAACACTAACATCCCTAGATGTTTTCCAGGCCTTGATTACCTCTTGCTCACTTTCTAACTGTTTAGAAAGAATTTCTACTTTCTTAACAGCTTCTTCTAGTTCACTCTCAACATTCAAGCATTTAAGTTTAATCTTTTCAAGCTCAATTACCTGATCCTCTAACACAGCATTCCTATCACTTAAAAACACATTATTCTTTTTGATCCTAGTGTTTTCTTTAGCTAGTGATTTAAGGGAAACACGCAAATGATATAATTCATTGGACATATCATTTATGGCTTCATTGCATTCATTTTTAGAAAGTTGAGAGAGATCAGTAGTAATTACCTGGTTGCTTGATGAACTAGTTTCATTTTCATCAGAATTAGCCATCAGGGCTAGGTTGACATATTCCATATCATCATCTTCATTGACTCCATCTGCTGCCCAATCATCTTGAGTGAGAAAAGCTCTTTCTTTTTATTTGAGCAAATCAAAATACTTCTTTTTGTAATCAACTTGCTCAAATTTCTTCTTATCAGAGGTTGGCTTCCTACACTCACTTGCAAAGTGTCCACTAATGCCACAGTTATAACATTTGAACTTGGATTTGTCCACCATGTTTTTGTTTGGCTTAGTGAATTTTGTATTTTTCCTGAACTTCATCTTTGCAAACCTCCTGGACAGAAAAGCCAGATGTTCATCAACATCATCAGAGTCATCCTGACTGGAATTATTTTTATCCTCAGCTACTTGCTCTTTACCCTTGCTTGATTCTGATTTGCTTGTGCCAATTTTGAGACTTGGCATTGTCTTCTCCTCATTCCTGGCTTCAACCTTCTCACTGTCAGCTACAAGTGCAACTGATCCTCCTTTTCTCTTCCCTTTTTCCAACAGCTCATCTTGCTCCATCTCAAGTTCATATGTCTTCAAAATTCCATATAATCTTTCAAGTATGAAGTCCTTATAATCTTGAGAATTTCTTAGAGAAACAGTCATAGGCTTCCATTCCTTTGGTAGAGACCTTAGAAATTTTAAATTGGAGTCCTTGACTTGGTAAATTCTGCCATACAGCTTCAATCCATTCAACAGTTTATGAAATCTGTTGAAGGTATCATTCAATGATTCTCCTTCTTCAAAATGAAAATATTCATACTGTTGAATGAGAAGCTGCATTTTGTTTTCTCTAACTTGCTCAGTGCCTTCACAGATAAGCTGCACAGTATCCCAAATTTCCTTAGCAGTTTGGCTGTTAATGACATTGTCAAACATATCTTAATCTAGGCCATTAAACAGAATGTTCACGGCTTTCTTATCCTTGTGAACCTCTTCAATATCTTCAACAGTCCATTCTGCCTTTGGCGTGGGAATAGACTGTCCAACAGCAACTGTTGCAGTAGCAGCTGTGGCCACCTTGTGAGGGATGTGAGGACCATTTTCAATGCAGTTGATGTAGCTTTCATCTTGAGAGAGAAGATGTAAATGCATCTTCACTTTCCAGTGATGATAGTTATCTCTTTCCAAGATTGGAATCTTTACACCAATATCCTTCTTACTCATGATGTTAGCAGAATAGATCTTTAAACTCTTTGTATGTTAAGAGCTTGCTCTGATACCAATTGTTATTCCCAGTGGACTAACAATGAGATTTACAGAAGGGGGGGTTGAATGTAAATCTCAAAAATTTTTCAAGTTTTGAATAGTTTCTAAGGCTAAGTGTTTTAGTGAGCAAATGTGTGTGAATGGCTTGAAGCTAATACAGACAGATATATATTCAAACACAAATGTAAAGAACACAAAAAACTTAAAAACTTTTCTGGTGGATTTGTTGTTCCACTAGAGATGTGTTATTTCAGAAAATCTGTGATTCAAAGAATTAAATCACAGCTGCTTCCTAGTACAAACTAGATGATTTTCTCTCTGGATTTTTCTAAACAGCTCTGGAAAATTCACTTCTAATTACTAGCTGCTACTTGGTTTATATATCACCAAGTTTACAAGTGAAGACAAAACTGTAAAATACAATTAAAAAGGCTCTTCACATATTTCTTCTTCATTTCTCTATCCAATGCAATTTAGGCTTAGATGTTAATCTTTGAATACTTCCTTGTTTGCACCAGAATGGAAATGCTGCATTTTCTTGATTCCTCCTAGAGGCTTCCACATTCCAGTTTGTCTCTGTCAACCCATGTGCCTCTGTCAACTTATGAATTGTCACTATCAACTGCTAATGAACTAAGCATCCGTTGAAGCTTTCATCCGTTGATGCCTTATCCGTTGAGGCTTTATCCGTTGAAGCTTTATCCGTTGATGCATTATCAGTTGAAGTCTTTATCCGTTGAAGCACTTATCCGTTGATGGATATTATCCATTGAAGCATTAGAGACATCCGTTGAAGCTTTGTTTCTTATCCGTTGAAGGTCTTCAATATCAGTTGATACTTCTTCACTTATACAAAATTACAAGGCATGAAATATTTACAATTAGCCCTCCTATTTGCATATCCACTAGTAGTCAACATGACTGATACTTTCCTACAACATCTAAGAATTACAACTTGAATCCAGAGAATGAAATGTGCTACAATACTAAACTTATTGCTAAGTAAAGCTACTCCTTCAACGGATAGACAAGATGGTCTTATCCGTTGAGGCTACAAACACTAGATTTCTACTTAAGTGTTTTGTTTAACTTATCATCAAACTAATACACATATTCCTAACACTGTTAACATATATACAGTAAAGATCCAAAACAATCATGTCTGAAGAAGAACGAACTCCAACCAAGCCCACCAGAACTGAAGAAACTCTAAAGACTCAAATCCATAATCGATATGAGACTATTAGGGTTCCCATACTAAAACCTTCTGAGTATCCCATATGGAAAGTGAGGATGACTATATTTATGGAAGCTACAGATCTAGAATACCTTGACAGAATTAATGAAGGACCACATAAGCCAACCAAGCTCTCTGTTGTAGTTGCAGATCAGCCAGCAATGACTGTACCAAAGGAGAAAAGTGAATATACAGCTGAAGATATCTCATCTATTGCCAAGGATGCAAAGGTAAGGCATTTGCTGCATAGTGCCATTGATAATGTCATGTCAAACAGGGTAATAAACTACAAGACTGCAAAGGAGATATGGGATGCCTTGGAAACAAGATGCCAGGGAACTGATTCAATTAAGAAGAACAGGAGGACTATACTCACTCAAGAGTATGAGCACTTTGACTCAAAACCTGATGAGTCATTAACTGGTTTATATGACAGATTTGTCAAAACTCTTGAATGATTTGTCACTGGTGGATAAGGAATATGATCTTGAAGATACTAATCTTAAATTTCTTTTAGCTCTTCCTGAAAGCTGGGATTTGAAGGCAACCACTATAAGAGATAACTATGCTTTTGATGAAACTACTCTTGATGAAATTTATGGTATACTCAAAACTCATGAACTTCAGATGGATCAAAGAAGCAAGAGGCATGGGAGAAAGTCAAGAACAGTTGCTCTTAAGGCTGATGAGGAATCCCTTAAAGTGGCTGTCTCAAAGAAAGGCAAAGGAAAGGCTCTCATCATAAAGTCTGATACTGAGTCATCAAGTTCTGATAATGATGAGGATTCAGAAACTGAAAGTCTATCTGAGATGGATGCTGATGAAGAGATGATGAGATTGTGTGCTCTTATGGTGAAGGGTATCACAAATATAGCCTACAGGAAATTCAGAAAGGGAAGGAAGTTTTCCAGGAAAAGTGGAAGTTCTGATAAGAAGGGATTCAGAAAATCTGAAGGCAAAGCTGGAAAGACAGACACTTCAGATTCTGAAGATGAGGTGAACTATGCCTTGATGGAAAATGCTGATAGCAGTTCTGATACTGCTGAGTTAAAGGTACCTCAAACAACTTATGCTTTTCATACTGATGATATTACTGAGTTGAGATCTTATCTTAAAACCATGTTCATTACCTATAGAGATCATACTTTAACATGTGAAAGGTTAACTTCTAAAAATTTGGCTTTTAAGAAAAGGAATGACTATTTAGAAAAGGAGTTAGTTATGTTCCATCAAACTCAGAAAGAAAGAGATGATGCTTTTTATGTTAGAGATGAAGTGTTAAAATTGAATCAATCTCTAAAAAATGAGTTAGAAAAGGAAAGAGAGATTATCAGGACTTGGACTAACTCTGGCAGAACAACTCAGAATTTACTAAGTAGTGGAAATTGGAAAGAGGGCTTAGGTTATGGAGATGATAAAAGTGAAACAGGAACTGAACAAATTAAGCCAATTGTTGTTAAACAGACTAATAAGCCAAAGGTAAATCCTGTTAAGTTTGTAGCTAAAACTGTAAAGTCTGATTCTGAAAAGATGAAAGATACTGAGACAGAAGTTAAGGCAGAGTCAACTTCTGACAAATCAAAACAGGATAAGCCAACTGAAGTCAACATAGGCTTAATGACAAAGAAGTAGCTTAAGTATAAGCTGAAAGAGATTAAGAATGTAAACAAGGTGAAGCCACCTAGGAAAAATAGGAATGGAAAGGAAGGTGTGAATAAAAGCAATAATTACATATCTGTTCCTAATGCTCCTAGAAAGAAATGCTATAACTGTGGAAATTCTAACCATCTGGCTTCTTTTTGCAGGAAGAATAAGAATATAAACTCCTTACCTTCTAAGTCAGGAGTTAAGAGTCAGTCTGTTAGGTTTAAGCCACAAAATCCTTATTTTCATTGTGGTAGTTTATGGCATTCCATTTATACTTGTAAGGAATATCATAGTTTGTACTATGATTATTATCAAATAAAACCTTCTTTAAAGAAAGTTAGCATTGTTTCTTCTAGTGTAAGTTCTGATGCAAAGTCTGATACTGTAAATTCTGATAACAAAAATGTTGACATAAACTCTGATGTTAAATCCGCTGCAAATGTTAACAAACTTAATAAGGCCAAAGGATCCAAGCAAGTATGGGTCCTTAAAACTAATCATTAGTGGTCTTTATGATTGCAGGGCAACAGAAAAAACATCCTAGTTCTTGATAGTGGATGTTCAGGACATATGACTGGAAATAAAGCCCTGCTATCAGACTTTGTGGAGAAAGCTGACCCAGGAGTTTCTTATGGAGATGGCAACATGGGAAAAACTCAGGGATATGGAAATATCAATCTTGGGAATGTCATCATTGAAAAAGTAGTTCTAGTCTCAGGACTTAAACACAACCTGCTGAGTGTTAGTCAAATCTGTGACAGAGGTTATCATGTGGATTTCTTTGAAGAACACTGTGAAGTTGTAAGCAAATCTACAGGAAAAGTTGTTCTGAAGGGATACAGGCATGGTAACATTTATGAAGCCAAACTTTCAACAAGTTCTGATGGTTCTGCAATCTGTCTGTTAAGCAGAGCATCAATTGAGGAAAGCTGGGATTGGCACAAGAAACTCTCTCATTTAAATTTCAATAATATAAATGAACTAGTCAAGAAAGATATTGTGAGAGGACTGTCAAAATCAGTATTTGCTCCTGATGGCCTTTATGATTCATGTCAAAAGGCAAAATAAAGAAAATCTTCATTCAAGAACAAGACTGAATCTTTAATTCTTGAGCCTTATCACCTACTACATGTTGATCTATTTGGTCCAGTGAATGTCATGTCTATTGCAAAGAAGAAATATGATAAGGTCATAGTAGATTAGTTTACCAGATACACATGGGTGTATTTCTTGCACACAAAAAGTGAAACTGCATCTATCTTGATTGATCATGTCAAACAACTGGATAAGTTGGTCAAAGACTCTGTGAAAATCATAAGAAGTGATAATGGCACTGAGTTCAAGAATTTGATCATGGAAGAGTTCTGCAAAGACCATGGAATAAAGAAGGAATTTTCTGCTCCTGGAACTCCACAGCAAAATGGAGTTGTTGAAAGAAAGAATAGAACTCTTATTGAAGCTGCACGAACTATGCTTGATGAAGCAAAGTTACCAATTGACTTTTGGGCTAAAGCTGTGTAGACTGCTTGTTTTACTCAGAATGCAACACTAATCAACAAGCATGAAAAGACACCATATGAGATGGTGAAGAAAGAGAAGCCAAATCTGAAGTACTTTCATGTATTTGGATGCAAGTGTTTTATTCTTAAGACTCATCCTGAACAGCTATCTAAATTTGATCTAAAAGCTGATGAAGGAATCTTTGTTGGATATCCACTTTTCGCAAAAGCCTTCAGAGTCAACAATTTAAGAACAAGGGTAGCCATGGAATCTATCAATATCTCTTTTGATGATAAGAAGATTACTGGACTTGAAGATTTCAATGATCATGATCAGCTGAGATTTGAGAATGAAGTTTTAAATTCTGACTCTGTAAATTCTGATAGTCTAAATCCTGATAATGCAAACTCTGATGGGTTAAACTCTGATGTTATTGAAACTGTGGTGACTACGCCAAAGGAAAATGCACCTGTGCAGGGGGAGCATACTGAAGATCCAACCACATCTCAAGAAACATCAGAACCTAGAACAGGCTCTTCAAGTTCTGATTCATAAAGTTCTGATGGGCCAAGTTCTCATAATTCTGGAAACTTAAATTCTGAAGAATCCAACTCAGAGAGCATAATTTCAGGGGGAGCATCAGAAAATGTTGATGGAGACAGCATGGATCATGGGGGAGCATCCAGTTCTAGAGATTACCTTCCATCTGCAAGGAAGTGGACTAAAGCACATACACCTGACTTGATTATTGGAGATCATGAAGCAGGTATTAGAACTAGAATAGCAACATCAAATGAATGTCTCTATCATTCTTTTCTTTCTCAGGATGAACCAAAAAAAATGGAAGAAGCTCTTCAAGATGCTGATTGGGTGCAAGCAATGCAGGAAGAGTTAAATGAATTTAAAAGAAATAAAGTCTGGACCCTAGTGCCAAGACCAAAAAACAGATTAGTTGTTGGTATAAAATGGGTGTTCAGAAACAAAACTGATAGTGATGGCATAATTACAAGGAATAAAGCAAGGCTGGTTGTAAAAGGATATTCTCAACAGGAGGGAATTGATTATGATGAAACATTTGCACCAGTTGCCAGATTGGAAGCCATAAGGATATTTTTGGCTTATGTTGCTCACAAAAAGTTTACAGTCTTTCAAATGGATGTAAAAAGTGCTTTTCTTAAGGGAGAATTGGAAGAAGAAGTATATGTTGAACAACCTCCAGGTTTTTTAGATTCAAAATTTCCTAATCATGTCTACAGACTTGATAAAGCACTTTATGGCCTTAAGCAAGCTCCAAGAGCATGGTATGAGACATTAGCTCAGTTTCTTCTGGAAAGTGGATTTAACAGAGGGACTATTGACAAAACTTTATTCTATCTCAACCATGGAAAAGACTTACTTTTGGTGCAGATATATGTTGATGATATCATTTTTGGTTCTACAAATGACAGCCTTTGTAAAAGGTTTGCCAAGCTAATGCAGTCAAGATATCAAATGAGTATGATGGGAGAACTTAGCTATTTTCTGGGCCTTCAAGTCAATCAGAATGAAGAAGGAACTTTTATTTGTCAATCTAAGTACACCAGAAATTTGTTGAAGAAATTTGGAATGCAAGACTGTTCAAGTGCATCCACTCCCATGGCCACTGCAATAAAATTAGATAAGGATACTGGTACATCAGTAGATATTACTGATTACAGAGGTATGATTGGCTCACTACTCTATCTAACTGCAAGTAGACCTGATATCATGTATGCTACCTGTCTTTGTGCAAGATTTCAAGCAGATCCAAGAGAACCTCACTTAACAGCTGTGAAAAGAATTTTCAAGTACCTTAAGGGTACAGTTGATCTAGGATTGTGGTATGCTAGGTAATCAGACTTTAAGCTAATAGGTTACTCAGATGCAGATTTTGCAGGGTGCAAAATTGACAGGAAAAGCACAAGTGGAAGCTGCCATTTTTTTGGAGGCAGATTAGTTTCTTAGTTTAGCAAGAAACAAAATTCAATTTCCACATCAACTGCAGAGGCAGAGTACATTGCTGTAGGAAGCTGTTGTGCACAGATTCTTTGGATGAAGAATCAGTTACTGGATTATGGGTTAGAATTTTCTAAAATCCCTATTTAATGTGATAATCAAAGTGCTATTGCTATGACAGGTAATCCAGTTCAACACTCAATGACTAAGCACATCAGCATTAGGTACCATTTCATAAGGGAACATGTGATGGAAGGTACAGTGGAATTGTATTTTGTTCCAACAGATCAACAACTAGCAGATATCTTCACAAAACCACTATGTGAAGCTACTTTTACAAAATTGGTAAATGAACTTGGAATGGTTTCAGGTTCTTTCTCTAAATCTGCTTAGTTTATGTTCTGATACATCAGAATTTATGATCAGTATTTACAGATATTACTATCTTCTGTAATCTGTGCTTAAATTGAAATTTACTAAGTGCTGATTATTGTCTGATGTGAATTTCTAAACTCTGGTAGTGCTATGAATATTTCTGTGACTGTTCAATCCAATGAGGATAACTGTGCTAGAAGCTGACCTAGTAGTCTTTAATATACTAAAGATCTCATGTTTGAAGTAACTTTTTATGTGGAAATCTTTTAACACAAGCAAATTCTGATATTGAGCTTGGTTAGGTTTACTTTGTCTATCTTATTACTAAGTCAAAAACTAGAATAGTGCTTCTTATCTGTTAAGTTCTGATGTTGGTAAATCTTATGGATATACTAAATGCTGATAAGCCTCACTTATCAAAAGAAAAAGAAAAGAAAAGAAAAAAATATCAGGTACTCCTTTGAGATCTAGAGAAAAATATATGTGGAAGGGAAGACCCAAGTACATTGCTGGTATTAAGTAATATGCATTAGAAAAGCAAAATAAAATTTTCTTGGTGACTTTTCACATTCTCTGATTACTAGAGAAATACTCTGATAATAGCATAAATTCTGATAAGCAGTCGTGACTCACTTACACTGAGAAGCCACTGTAAAAAGGAATTTCAAAAGATGCATAAAATGAGCACAAAATAGTTGAGGTGGACTCATGCATGAACTCATTCTATAGTAGACTTCAGACTAATGATAGATTTTAAGCAAAGTTCTTAGTTATGCCATATTTCTAAGATGTACTGAAGTGAATCAGACTTTACTCTCTGTCTGATATTTAGCTTAATGCACACACTTACACTCCATATGAATGATGAAAATTAATGTGGTGATCAATGTTATTTTAGATGAACAGTTTAAGTGTCAGTTGCATAAATTCTGAGGACAAGTTCTGATGGAAGTTCTGATGATTAAGTTTTGTTGAAACCAAATCAGTATTTGTGTGAAGAATTACAGAAATAAACATTCACTTTTTGAGTTAAGAAGCCATATTCTGATGACCTTTAAATTCTGATAATAATCAAGTTATGATGCTTACGTGGCAGCATTTATTTACTTGATTTATTTTTGGTCACTACTTGAACGATTATATTTTATCAGAATGTTGGATTACGTGAGCTAATGCAGTAATAATCATTATGGGTTAGTGGTTAACGTGTATGTCTTGAAAACCTACATGTACATAGTAATCATTACTTATTTCCCGTGCCCATTAACTTTTGTTTTAACTACTGCATGCCTGGCAGGTGTAACGTATGTTCCACTTCTCAATAAATGCTGTCACGTGGGGTGTCTAAGTAAAAGAGATAAAAGATTTTCAAATATTTTATTTACATTTCTATTCTATTTACTCTCTCTCTTTTTCTTATTCTCTCATATTTTCTGAGGGTTTACTATACAGACATTTCATCAAACACTTTTCAAGCATTCTAACTTCTCACCTATTTTCAATGGCACCCAAGGATATAATCTTTAATGGAGCAAAGTTCGTCCCCAACAACTATGCTGCCATTCTCACTAAGAGTGAAGCTCCTTCGGAACTTCATTTTATCGAGGATTTCTTATCTCATAGTAAAATTGGGTTCGCATTGACACAGCCAACCAGTATACTTGGAACTCAAGTTCTGACATTCTGGCGCACTGGACATTATGATGATGGTGGTAAGAATGGGACTCCAAGCATTGTGTTTACAACAAATGAGGTTGAGTATGTGGTTACTCCAGGAGCAGTTCGAAAAGCTCTACACCTACCTGAATCCTGTCAATTTAGTTTTGTTGTTGAGGAGCCATTGCTACAACAAATGATGGCAAGTCTTGGATATGAACAGAGTTTGGCTAAGTTGGGTCAACTCAAATGCGCATATATTCGAAGGGAATGAAGCTTCTTCTTCGATTGCATCACAAAGACATTTGGCAACAAATGCTCCAACTTTGATGCAATTCTCATTCTGAGTCAGCAAATTGGGTATGCACTCCTAAACCAGTCTCATTTTGATTATGCAAGGACTGTGTTATGTTTCATAGGAGATAGAATGACAGAGGACAGGAATGTAGTTTACTTTGCTAGGTTCTATCACTTAATTTACAATTACTGTACATCAGATGAACCAAACCTAGCACGTGAGCTCATAGAACCTTTTAGGTTAGCTAAGAGGGCCTTTACCGATCTTTTAACTGCTGACAACAAGAAGGGAGTTTTGAGACCCCTTAGAATTCCTTTATCAGTAAAGCAAGCCCTTGTAAATGCTGATTATAAAACCTATTCATTACTATATCCTGATGTCCAACCCACCAACACACAATAGCCATCAGAACCAACCACCACCCAAACACAGCAACCACAAACATCAGCACATACCAATCAACCATCAGCACCTACAGTGCAGCCTTCTTCTTCTAGAGCAAAGAGGACTAAGATAGTACCTCAGTCATAGCATAAAAGAAGGAGGATGATTCTGAGAGATGAATCAGAAGATGAGGCACAGGTTCAAACATCAGAACCTGTTGCAAAAGCAGCCGAGGAAGTGTCTCCTCAGAAAAAAAAAGGAAACTGGGAGTTCTAGGCCCCTCAAAAGGCTTAGAAAGATACATTCTGATGATAAAGCTCCCAAAGTCTCTCCACCCTTGAAGAGAGTGAAGAAACAAAGAGCTAACAGGGACATAGTTGAGTCATATTCAGAGGATCTGGAAGCAGCAGATAAGGAAGGGGATCAGGAATCTCTGATCCCAAAGGAGCCAATTGTGATTGAATCCCTTCCATCGACACAACCAGAATTTGCTGAAGCCACTGAATCTACACCTCCACTGTCACCAATTCAAGCTGAAGAAACTGCTCAAGACAGAGTGGTTACACCTCCTGTGTCTCCTATCATTGAACAAGTACATGCTGAAGACCCAGGTACAAGTGATGGAATAGATATTCACAACTTGGTTGTGCCTGAGGTTCTGTACCTGGAAGCTCCAACCATTCTTCAAAATACTTCACCAACAACACCAATTTTAGATGCTGATATTAATGCAGATATTCCAACAACACCTCTTCTGAATCTAGATGATGAAGATCAAATATTAGGTGAGCATCAGAATTTGGATGTTGATCAGAATTTAGAGGATGATTTTAAACCTCTATAGCCTCACACACCATCATTTTATCATAGGAAGCTGATTGTGCAGGCTCTGTAAGTT
The DNA here is from genome assembly GCF_009905375.1 of Apium graveolens. NCBI lineage: Eukaryota > Viridiplantae > Streptophyta > Magnoliopsida > Apiales > Apiaceae > Apium > Apium graveolens. The sequence goes on along the minus strand of NC_133655.1, from coordinate 25,854,455 downwards.
TTAATGCTGAAAATGATGAAAATAATGGTGAAGCTGCTACAAATAAAAATGCTGATGCAGCTGGTCCATCTGGACATGCACCTCAACAAGTTCTAGGCAAAGCTGATCTAATCAAGAAATTTGTTAGAGAGGATGCACCAGTACCTTGGAGTGAAACTCCAAGAGGAAAGGAGTGGATCAAGGAGTGGAACAAAGTTGATTTTGTTCCTACTGTAAATATTCTTGCTGAGCACCTGGCCAAAGCTGATGAAATGCTGATAAATGATGATTTCAAGGCACAGCTTAGAGTTACTTCATTGAGTACAAGGCACCTTCAAGGTCAACACTCAATAACTCAAGCCAAGGTTGTTGGATATAGAAGGAGTTGAAGATTAAAGATAGATTCATCTATGACAACAATGCAGAGGATGATAACTCAACATAGACAAGACTTACAAATAATCCTATATCCATTGAAACCAGTACGAAGATAGAAGACTTGACATATACACAATGATCTGGAAAGCTACAGTGAAAAAGTCGTCAACAGAAGTTCGAAGAAAGTTCATTAATATGTTCATTCATCGAAGGAATAAGGTTGAAGATATTCGAAGTAGCAATCTGGATTGGTATGAAGGTCATAAGGGTTTCAGTGAAGCTGATTTGATATGGTAGAAGACACGACAGTGAATTGTATAGTCTATAGTATGAAGGCCTGAGAGCAGAACTAGTCATCTGTTTGCACTAGGCGTCAGTGATCCGTGAAAGAAAACTAAGTACTATCATTCGAAAGATTGTAAAGTGAGATTCGTATTCAAGAAAACTGTTTGAAGATTGAAGACGAAGCTTAGAAGACAGGAAGACATGAAGTGGTATGACTCATGGATTGCATAGATCAAGTTTGAGAATGTATAAGAAGTCAAGTTCAAGTCCAAAAGGGATTCAAGTCAATATTCCAGGAGTTGTTGGCCAAGCAAGTAGCAAGAATGGAGATTTGGCTAAGTAAGGAACACTTTAGGAGTAAAATTCGACTACTAGAAGTCAAATGTGGTCCACTAGTTGATTTCTATAGCTACTAGTCGAATTGTGCAAATCAGAAATGTTTCTAAGGCAAGATTCAAGCAAAAATCGACTACCATATTCTACTAGTTGATTTTTACATCCTAAAAATTGACTAATAGCTACTTGGTGTTTTAATCCAAGTCAAATCCCTACCTTGCAAAGAAAATCAACTTCTGCTCTATTCAACTTCTAGAAAATTGACTTGTGGAGTAACTTGAAAGCTACTAGTCAATTTCCTTGAGTAAAAATTGACTAGTAGAGTGTTTGAGTAGAAATTCTAGTCAACTCTCCTCTTGGAACATGATTCGACTTCCAGTAATTCAAGGCAACTTTAATTCGACTTGTGGATTTCGACTACTGCATATATTGAGATCTATTTACTTGGACGAGAGCTTGGCACGTCTCCAAGTCTATTAACCTACCTATATCTATCAGTTCAACAGTGAATTGGATAATAACTCACAATAAGAAACAGTAGCGTTGCTCTCGCTTTTTGGAGATTCGTTCTATCAAATCATCAATTTGCAAAGAGAAGTGCTGCTGAATTTTATACAGAATTCTAGTCTTACATAGGAACACCCAAAAGCATTAAAGCCTTGTATTGATAGCTTGTATCTGATAGGTTATATTGCTTTTTAGAGTGATAGCGATACACACATTTTATAAGTTATCTTTTGTAGTGTGTAGAGTTATTGTTGCTTTGTTTACGTTTATAACAAAGTTTGTAAGCAACCCACTCGGAGATTTTTCTTAATAATATAAGATCAATCCCCCGAAGCTCTTGTGTTTGTGTTTGTTTTTCATAGTAACTTTATCCGCTGCGAATTTATTTGAAAAACGAACGATAATACATTCACCCCCCCTGTATTAACCCAGTGGACCTAACAATTGGTATCAGAGCTTGTTGATCGATATACAGATCAGATCCTTTAGGTTAGCAAGTTTTGTGTTGGATTTTGGTTAAACGGAGACTGGGATAGCTTCTGGTTATGTAGATTGGGTTTCTGTTGATTGGTTGTGTTGTGTGACTGATTGGATAGTTGCAGTTTGAGACCTCATATTGCGAAAATTTTACAGATCTGTAAAAATGAGTTCTCAAAAGATTGGCGGTCTTAAGGTTCTGAAATTCGATAAGGCAAACTATAATCTATGGAAGAAGAGGATGCTTCTTTATCTCAGAGCTGCAGATCACAGATACATTAAGGTCATCGAGAAAGGACCATTTGTATTTGAGATAGAGGATCCAAATGATGCTGAGAAGAGAATTCCTTAGAATCCAGATGACTACACTGAGAAGGATATTGAATTGGATAGTCCGGATGCCAAGGTGCATCACTTGTTGATGGAATCCATGGATGATGACATGAGCCATCAAATTGTTGTGTGTGAAAATGCTAAGCATATGTGGCAAACCATAGAGTTGTAAATGGAAGGAACGGAAGACGTCAGAGAAAACATACTTGATATTCTGACTACCCAGTACGAGGCATTCAAATCTCTCTCAGGCGAAAACATAACTTCGGTCTTTGAAAGATTGAACAAGTTGATAAATGAACTGGGCATCTATGGGAAGAGATATGAACAGAAAGAGATAAACAAGAAGTTTATGTTGACATTGCCCACTCATCTCATAAGTAAAGGAGATTCAGTTCGTGAGCGCTTGGACTTCAAGACTATGTCTCTGGACAAGTTATATGGGAAGATGAAGACTCATGAAATGGAATTGGAACAGAAAAAGATTATATATGGAAGTGGTGCAGTGGACGTGAAGAATGCTGAGTTACTGAAGACAACTGCTCTTGTAGCTAGTAAACACAAGGACTTGGACATAATTGCTGAAAAGCCAAAGACAAATGATCAAGTGCTTTGTGATGCTGAAGTTGATGATGGAAATCTCTCTGGAGACCCAAGGGATTATTATACAATGGAAGAGTTGCAAGATATGAAGGATCCCACCATGGCCAACATGGCAGCTATGTTTGGAAACCTGAGATTCAGGAGGAAACAAGCCTTCAGGGGATCTTGTAGCAGCAACAGGGGTCAGAAATCTCCATCATATTCAGACTCGGGCTACAAGACAGGGATGGTGGGTAGAAAGAATGTCAAGTGTTTCAACTATGGAGAAATGGGACACTTTGCCACTGAATGTAGAAGGAGTCAACAGGCAAGAGACAAAGGAAAGGATTATCAAAGGAAAGATTCTGGAGGTTCGAAGAAGTATCCAGTGAAGTCTTACATAGCTGAGGGTGGAAGCTGGGATGATACTGATGATGAGGAAGAGCAGTTGTAAATCTAGAACTCATGGCTGACACTCCACACTCTTCAAGACAGGTAATCCTTTGCCCCTACTCACCTCCATTTCATACTAAAAACCTGTGTGAGAATGAACACCGCCTTGCTTTTAGAAATTCTATCACTATACCTGTTGCATCTTCATTTGATAGTATAAAAGTTGAATGCACTTAGAAAGCATGCATTGATAGATATAATTCCATAAATCTGAGCTATTATCACTGTATAGTCTCCTTGAAAAATGTTAATGGTACTGTAGGTGGCTTGAAAGAAAAGGTAAAGAAAATACAGGAAGAACGTGATAAGTTAGTTCTTGAGAAAGTTAATATTGAAGACATTAGGCAAAAACATCACTATCTAGAACTTAAGGCTAATAATCATGTTGAGACCATTGCTTAGAGAGATGAGAAGATAAAGGAATTAGAAGCTAAGTTACAAGCTTATGCCAATTCTGCTAATCTTGCGAAGGAACTCATATCTAGCCAAGTTATAAGTGGTAAACTTGGAATTGAGCTAGATTATGATGAGCTTAGAAAGTCAAGTAAGAAACGTGTGGTGGAAAATGAAAAAGTTAAAAAAGTAAATAATCCACTTGATACACCACACGTTCTGAAAAATGCTAAGGAACCTTTGTACAAGAAAGCATCTTTTGATCCCTTTGATGAGGATAGACTATTCATTGAACATGAGTTGCTTGTTAAGGACTTAAATGAATTAAAAGATAAAAAGGCAAATGAACCTAGTAAGTCGGCTGACTCAGATAGTGAAACATCTAAGGCTGGACTAGGTTTTAGTTTCAAAACTAAAAGAAGCAGGAATAGAAATGGCAGGGTAGGAGGCAATGGCCCTAGAAAGTTATACAACAATTGTGGATCTGCTGATCATCTTACTCATGCTTGTAGGAAGGCTAAGGTAGATAATGTTAAGAATGTTAATATGCATAAAATGTCTAGCATGCTTAAATCTCTTAAGTGCAATAATTTTGTTTGCATGTTGTTAATTTCTTGAACACTTATCTTGATTCCACACACTCGCACAATTCATCACATAATCATGATAAGCATGTACACACACACACTGGTAAGTCTAAGACTGTCAGCCCTCCTAAGGTTAGGAAAGAGGCACCTGTCACCAAGCCCAGAAGCAAGTCTGTTGGTGCTTCTGTAAGTGACAAAGGGACAGTCAAAGACAATGCACAACATACTAAGCCTGTCAATTCTGTGAAGCAGAATGTTAAAAGTTCCCTGGACCCAACTTAGTTTGGGTACCAAAGAAAACTTAATCTCCTTTGTTTTTAGGGCATTAAGCAGAAGAAGGTCATTTAGATTCTGGACAGTGGATGTTCAAGGCATATAACTGGAGATAGAGCCCTGCTATCAAAGGTGATTGAGAAAGCTGGCCCGGAAGTTACCTTTGGAGATGACAGCAAAGGTTATACAACGGGATATGGCTGTTTGGAAATTGGAAATGTCATCATTGAAGATATTTTTTTGGTTGAAGGTCTGATGCATAATCTCCTCAACATAAGCCAATTCTGTGATAAAGGCTGTGAAGTTTTGTTCAAGAATGAGAGGTGTTTGATCTCTAATCAGAAGAATGAGAAGCTTACTCTCAATGGAGTGAGAAAGGGTGATTTGTTTGTAGCTGACTGGAATTCTACTGGAGATGGTCAAGTTATGTGCTTCTATAGTAAAGCTTCTCCAGACGACAGTTGGTTATGGCATAAGAAGCTCTCCCACTTAAACTTCAAGACCATGAATTCTTTGGTTAAGAGGGAATTGGTGAGAGGTCTGCCCGAGATGGAATTTTGTCCTGAAGGACTTTGTGAAGCATGTGAGAAAGGAAAGTTAAAGAGAGCATCACATAAGAAGAAGACAGTTTCTGACATTGATGAGCCCTTACAACTTCAGCATATGGATTTGTTCGGACCAGTCAATGTAATGTCTATGTCGAGAAAGAAATATTGCTTAGTGATTGGTGATGACTATTCCAGATACACTTGGGTGTTATTCTTACATTCAAAGGATAAAGCAGCTGAAATGATCATTGATCACATCAACAAGATTGAGTTAGAAGTTGGCGTGCTTGTAAGATGCATAAGATCAGATAATGGCACAGAATTCAGAAATGCAAAATTGAATGATTTCTGTGTGGAGAAAGGCATCTCGAGACAGTATTCAGCACCAAGGACTCCTCAACATAATGGTGTGGTAGAAAGAAAGAATCTTATGTTGGTTGAGGCTGCAAGGACAATGCTGAATGAAGTCAATCTTCCTACGTATCTCTGGGCTGAAGCTGTTAGCACTGCGTGTTATACTCAGAATCGAACCCTGATCAACAAGATGTTTGAAAAGACACCATATGAGTTAATGGCCAACAAGAAATCATCCGTGAGTTACTTTCATGTGTTTGGAGGAAAATGTTATGTGCTAAAGGACGATGAGCATCTTGGTAAATTTGATGCCAAAGCTGAAGAAGGTATTTTCCTAGGCTATTCATTGGAGTCTAAGGCATACAGGGTGTTTGTGATTGATGACAACAAAGTTGTGGAAAGCCTTAATGTAACTTTTGATGACACCAAGCTCCCGAGTATTCAGAAGGAAGATAGTAATGATCACTTAAGTGTGAAAGATCTTTCTGATGATGAAGACGGACCTGAGTTTGTCCCAAATAGAGATAGCAATGGAGCTGATCATCACAATGATCATAATGGTGATTCAGATTCTGATGGAAATATGGAGATGATTCAGATATGAATGGCAATAATGGTAACACGATTGTGCATAGTGAGACAGTTTCTGGAACCAGTCCTTAAGTGTCAGATTCTACAGATCAAGATGGCAGCAACTCAGGGGGAGCAGAACAAGAAAGAGTATCTGCTAGTCGAACTCAACCGAATGTTAATCAAGCTGAATCATCAAGGGCAAATTTTCCTAGAGCTGTAAAGTGGAGTAGATCTCATCCTGAAGATCTCATTATTGGTGATGCTGGAGCAAGAGTTCAGACGAGAAGAGCTACTGCTAATGAATGTCTATTTTCTGGATTTCTCTCTCAAATGGAACCAAAGAAAGTAGATAAAGCTCTTGGAGATCCTGATTGGGTGATTGCTATGCAAGATGAGCTCAATCAATTTGAAAGACAGAAAGTGTGGAAGCTTGTACCCAGACCAAAAGATAAATCTATTATTGGCACTAAGTGGGTATTCAGGAACAAGCTGGATGAAGATGGAATTATAACAAGGAACAAGGCGAGACTGGTTGCTAAGGGTTATTCTCAAGAAGAAGGCATTGACTATGATGAGACCTTTGCACCAGTGGCTAGACTTGCCATCAGAATGTTCTTAGCATTTGCCGCACATTTAAACTTCAAGGTTTATCAGATGGATGTGAAAAGTGCTTTTTTGAATGGTGAGCTTGAAGAAGAGGTCTATGTGGAGAAACCTCCTAGTTTCACAGACCCTGAGTTTGAAGATTTTGTGTATCTTCTCTTCAAGGCTCTTTATGATCTAAAGCAAACGCCTAGAACATGGTATGACACTCTCTCTGAATTTCTACTTGAGAATGGTTTCACTAGAGGTGTCATAGATAAGACTCTATTTCATAAAAAGCATAAGAATGATATCATACTTGTGTAAGTTTATGTTGATGATATTATATTTGGGTCTACGAATGAGGCACTTTATGCAAGGTTTGCTAAGCTTATGCAGAGTAGGTATGAGATGAGCATGATGGGTGAGTTGAATTTCTTCCTCGGACTTCAAGTAAGCCAGAAGCCAGATGGTATCTTCATTTGTCAAACGAAGTACATCAGGGATCTTCTGAAGAAATATCAGATGGAAGATTCAACACCTGCCAAGACTCATATGGCAACTGCCACAAAACTTGATCAAGATAGTAAAAAGGTGGACATCACTCACTATAGACGCATGATTGGATCTCTTCTCTACTTGACTATAAGTCGTCCAGATATAATGTTTGCAACATGCTTGTGTGCGAGGTTCCAAGCTGATCCGAAAGAGACACATCTGATAGTTGTCAAGAGGATCTTTAGGTATTTGAAAGGTACACCGAATTTGGGTATCTGGTATCCTAAAGACACGGGCTTTGATCTCATTGGCTATACGGATTCTGACTATGCTGGTTGTAAGATTGATCGGAAGAGTACTTCAGGAAGTTGTCAATTTCTTGGAAGAAGATTGGTTTCTTCGTTTAGCAAGAAGCAACATTCGGTTTCTACATCTACTGTTGAGGCTGAGTATATTGCTGCTGGAAGTTGCTGTTCTCAAATTCTATGAATGAGAAGCCAACTCCGAGACTATGGACTTGAGTTGAATCATATTCCTATCTACTGCAATAACACAAGTGCCATAGCAATCTCAAACAATCTTGTTCAGCACTCGAGGACCAAACATATTGATATAAGGTATCATTTCATAAGAGAGCATATAGTGAATGGTACTGTGGAACTAATTTTTATTCCCACAACTGATCAAATTGCAGACATTTTCACTAAACCACTTGATGAAGCTACTTTTAGCAAGTTGGTTAGTGAACTTGGCATGTTAAACTTGTCCACTTAAAAATGGAAGTTAACATATTATGTAATTTTATTGGGATAAATTTTACAAATCCTATGATGATGCTTTGAGGCCTTGTAAAGTTTATTTACCTATATTCATTATCCATGGATTGAAGCAAATTGATTATCACATGTTTTGTATGCTTGTATGCTTAGTGATAATTTGATTTGAGATTTTGATGCTAATTGATTACCATGATCTTACATGTTACATGTTATGTGGTAATTGAGTTAGTTTATCTGGAGCTTTGTATGTACTTGAGATAGGTTCGCACCCCTTCTCTGTATTGGACCTAACACTCTATCTCAGATAAATTTATTCCTAGCATGAATTGTGTTTAATTGTCTTAAATCATAATGTATATTTGTCCTGTATGTATACACGCTCTTGCTCTGATACATAAAATATTTATGCATGTGTACATACTTGACAAAATACTTGATAAAATACTTGACAAAATATGATTGCTATATGCTAGATAACCCTTTATAATGGTTTAGAACTAAAATGAGTAGAGCATTTCTTCCATCTTTATCACATGTTTCATCCATATGGCTCTGATACATTCTCTAGAAAGAATTATTCTACTTATTCAATTCTAAATCAATACATGATGCTATTTACCATTGCTACTAACTATGTTGTTGTTTAATTCTTGCGCTGAATATCCAAGCACAGAAAGCAGGTAAGGTAAAGTTCAGGTATGACCAATCTTTCAGAATGTACTTCAAGTTGAAACACCACACAATCACACACTGAATGATCTCTGGTAGTAGATCCTGTCCTGTGTTTTCTGTGGTTACTTCTAAGGTATCATTCCTTGATCCTTAAGCATTCTGAAACTTTGTGGATTATTCCTAAGGCCCAGTCCTAGTATTCTGAAACTTATAACTGCCCCCAGTGGCTTAGGAAGCTGACTATGAGCCTATCAAACCAATAGGTTCTGACCAAAGTCATAGAACCAAACACTCCTCAAACAGAATTTATCCAAAGCTTTCGCTCTGATACATGAAAACCACATGATCAGTTGCATTCTGAACCTTGATAACTGGATTTGAGTTGAGTGAGGGAGATAGTGCCAAGCAGCACCACATAAGGAAGGAAAGGTCAACACTACAGCTCTGTCTCTCATAAAGTAGTGGAGTATTCAAATCCTGAGACAACTGTAAAGCCCATTTATATTCTCTCAAAAGAATGTAAAGCTGAAAAAGGCACTGAAACTGTTACTAGAAGCATTCTCTCAACAGGTTGTATTTTTATTGAAAATTCGCCTGTCATCCAGGGCATCTGAATGAGAGTCACTACCTTACCTCAAATATTTCAATGCACGTGTGAGCTTCACACACAAGGAAGATTTTGACGGAGAAAGTTTATCAAACCATCTCAAGGTCACTGATAGAACTTGAGATTTAATTTTGATTAAATCTGAGATCCATATGGATTCTAACACTGATGAGATTCTGGTACTCTAGTTTATCCTAAGACCATTATCTTTGATTCATATCTAAGTAACATAAGAAGAAATCATTGATCCCTAATGGCATATCATTTATCACTGGTTATCTTCCCAGAATTCAAATCTGGATATGATTTTGACTAAGTCAAAATAAAAAACTTGTAAATGAGGACTCAGATATCAACTGACGAGTTTATAAGGTATGCTTCTTCATAGAAGTTGAGGGATATCAGGAATTCTGCCACCTTATAGAATCCTAATTTCCCCTCTCAGAAGGAATATTTCTGAATCTCTTGACTGAGAGTTTTCATCCTTGAAGATGAAAGGCAACTTTTCTATGAAAAGTATTTTCTTGCAGGTATATTTATTGTTGGACTTCTGGAGCTCTGAGTGGAGTGAAACACTTGTGAGGATGAGTTCAAACACTTGAGTGTAGAGTGGAGTGAAACACACAGTGAGGACACTAAACAGAAATCACACACTTGCACTGTGAGGAAATTTGTAGCACATGTTCTTATTCTAGCTTGGTTTTGTTTGTAATATTCTCAAGAATGCTGTGATGATCTGGGGTTGAGGACTTTTTCTGTATGAGGTTCTCTCCTGGTTCTAGTTATGGAATTCTGTTTCTTGATAGATATAAGGAAGCTGGAAGGGAATTTTCGGTGATATAAGGGTAGTTCTTTTCTTGAGTAGAGAATCCTGGAACTTCTTTTCTCTCTGAATTGTACTTGATGGGAGATTTAGTTTCTGTAGTCTATATTTGAAGGATTACTCAACTGAGGGGGATAATAAATATGGCATAACACAAAAACATTTTTCCCAGTATTGGACAAAGGGGGAGAAATGTGGAACAAAAGCTGGTGGAAATCCTTATTCAACTAAGGGAGAGCAACCTTCTTCAACTTAAAAGAAGATTGGATAGGTCACCTAAGATATTTTTCCTGCCTACTCATGTTGATTATCTAAGGGGGAGAAATATGGAGATTTTGAAGACGTATCTTTTGTATTTCTACTAAAGGGAGAGAAGATATTGTTCTCTGCTGGAGCTGAATGAATATGAGTATAAAAGATATAAGATTGTATTATTTCCAATTCCAGGACATCAATGTTGAAAGTTGATTGAAGATTTTTGGTTATGGTTAGTTGAGTTATCCTCCAAATTGATACTTCTCTAGTATAAATTTGACTGTCATGTTTAACAGCCAAATAGGGGAGATTGTTGGATATAGAAGGAGTTGAAGATTAAAGATAGATTCTTCTATGACAACAATACAGAGAATGATAACTCAACATAGACAGGACTTGCAAATAATCCTATATCCATTGAAACCAGTACGAAGATAGAAGACTTGACATATACACAATGATCTGGAAAGCTACAGTGAAAAAGTCGTCAACAGAAGTTCGAAGGAAGTTCATTAATATGTTCATTCATCGAAGGAATAAGGTTGAAGATATTCGAAGTAGCAATCTGGATTGCTGTGAAGATCATAAGGGTTTCAGTGAAGCTGATTTGATATGGTAGAAGACTTGACAGTGAATTGTATAGTCTATAGTATGAAGGCCTGAGAGCGGAACTAGTCGTATGTGAACCAGACCATTGCATTAGGCATCAATGATCCGTGAAAGGACACTAAGTAATATCATTTGAAAGACTGTCAAGTGAGATTTGTATTCAAGAAAACTGTTCGAAGATTGAAGACGAAGCTCAGAAGACAGGAAGACATTAAGTGGTATGACTCAGGGATTGCATAGATCAAGTTTGAGAATGTATAAGAAGTCAAGTTCAAGTTCAAAAGGGATTCAAGTCAACATTCCAGGAGTTGTTGGCCAAGCAAGTAGTAAGAATGGAGATTTGGCTAAGTAAGGAACACTCTAGGAGTAAAATCCGACTACAAGAAGTCAAATGTGGTCCACTAGTCGATTTCTATAGCTACTAGTCAATTGTGCAAATCAGAAATGTTTCCAAGGCAAGATTCAAGCAAAAATCAACTACCATATTCTACTAGTCAATTTTAGCATCCTAAAAATCAACTAGTAGCTACTTGGTGTTTTAATCTAAGTCAAATCCCTACCTTGCAATGAAAATCGACATCTGCTCTATTCAACTTCTAGAAAATCAACTTGTGGAGTAACTTGAAAGCTACTAGTCGATTTCCTTGAGTAAAAATCGACTAGTAGAGTGTTTGAGTAGAAATTCTAGTCAACTCTCCTCTTGGAACATGATTCGACTTCCAGTAATTCAAGGAAACTTTAATTCGACTTGTGGATTTCGACTACTACACATATTCAGATCTATTTACTTGGACGAGAGCTTGGCACGTCTCCAAGTCTATTAACCTACCTATATCTATCAGTTCAACAGTGAATTGGATAATAACTCACAATAAGAAACAGTAGCGTTGCTCTCGCTTTTTGGAGATTCGTTCTATCAAATCATCAATTTGCAAAGAGAAGTGCTGCTGAATTTTATACAGAATTCTAGTCTTACATAGGAACACTCAAAAGCATTAAAGCCTTGTATTGATAGCTTGTATCCGATAGGTTATATTTCTTTTTAGAGTGATAGCGATACACACATTTGATAAGTTATCTTTTATAGTGTGTAGAGTTATTGTTGCTTTGTTTAAGTTTGTAACAAAGTTTGTAAGCAACCCACTTGGAGATTTTTCTTAATAATATAAGATCAATCCCCCGAAGCTCTTGTGTTTGTGTTTGTGTTTGTTTTTCATAGTATCTTTATCCGCTGCGAATTTATTTGAAAAACGAACTATAATACATTCACCCCCCTCTGTATTAACCTAGTGGACCTAACAAAGGTGAACAAAATGCAAGAAACCCTGATTTAGCAAGACATGAATGTCAAATTGGAAAAGAACAGGTTTTTTTAAGCCAGCCTTTGACCGCATTAGGAATATAGAAAAGATTCAAGAAAAGCAGCAAGCTCAAATATCTGATGTTTTAAAGAATCAAGCTTCTCAATAAGCTCAACTCAATGAAATCCAAAACTCTGCGGAATTGTGTGTCTCTCTCCTTCTACCTGATGATGCCAAAAAGGGGGAGAAAGTGATTATGTCTAAATGTAAAACGAATCAACCACTAAAGGGTAAGGATGATGATAATGAAGACCAGGGAAACTCTGAAAGGGGTAGAGGTCATGGTCAAGGCAAAGGCTCTTCATCTAGGAAAGTGGGGACTTTTACACAGAGATCAAGTTCTGATGCTGATAGAAGAAAAAGTTCTGATAAACAAGTTCTGACTAAGCCTGATGTTCTGATACAGGGTGAGAGTCAAGAATTACAGAAGTTTATGCAGACACTGAAGCTTAAGGGGAAGGAAACAACAGTCTACTATCAGGACCCCAAGTTACAGAAGCTGGATGAAGAAATTTCTAAAAGACTATTTCTCAAAGATAATCCAGGAATGGACTTTGAAAGTCTAAAGGAAGAAGAAGCCAGACTTAAAGCAGAAAATGTCAAATCCAAGTCTAAAGCTTCTATTACTGCAAAGAAACCTCCAAAGCCTAAGGGCATTGTGATTAAAGAGAAGTCAAACTCCGAGGCAACTAAATCTGAATTCAAAGACAAATCACAAGTAGATCCAAGGTTCAAGGGCAAAGCTAAAGTTGATGATTCTGTAAAAATCTATCTGCCAACCATGGATGAACAAGTATATTCTGATGAAGATACTAGTCTGATTTTGAAGAAGAAGAAGAATATTCAAACAACCTCTGACAGAGCTCATGTTGTTCAAGATCAGGACTTAGTAAATTCTGATATGACAATGAAGCAAGCAACCTCTGACAGAGCTCAAGTTGGCTTGATATCAGAAGATAAAGGAAAGGAAACCTCTGACATTGCTCATGTTAAACCTTCAAAACTTCTACTACCTGGGTTCACTAAAGCTCAACAATCTACTCAATCTTTGAAGACTACATCAAGTGGTTTTGAAGCAAGAGTTATTCGAGGGAAGGAAGCTAGAGATAAAATAGGACTGGATAATACTGATGAGAGTAAAGTAATCAACTCTACCTTAGATCCTACATCTCTTTCTGAACCAGGAGTGGGAACAACTCTTGAAAGATTGAATCAAATGGAGTCTGTACAAATGGTCTACCACTCTGTATTGAAGGAAGAAATCATGTTATATTTCATGACAGATGGGAGGGTATTCCATATAAGAAAGAATGCTATTCATTTGAAGTACTTTGAAGAATTACAACATGTGTTATTTCTACTTCAAGTGAAGAACAGATCAACAGATGGTGCTGCCAGATACATAAGGTCTAATATTGAAAGACAGAAGAAACTTTACTCTGTAAAGTCTGACAGGCCATACTATCCTAAGTACAGAGCTCACAATGGTGAACTGGTTGAGATGAAGCCTAATACTGCCAAAATCACTACATTTCTTGGTATTAAGGGACTTGAATTCAATCTAGAGTCTGATAAAGCCTATGTCATCAGACTGGATCAGGAGATAAGGAAAGCAAAAATAAATGATCTCAGGGCTGTTATCTTTCAAACAGGTGAAGATACAGTTGAATTTAAAGATGTAAGAAGGAGGATACAGAATGAACTTGAATATGCTGAGAGAACTCTTTTGAAGAACTATCTCAGAACAACTTCTGACATTAAAGAGATCACACACTGAAGCCAAGTCAAGAACTACAGCTGATAAATTTTGAAGTATATACAGGCTAAAGCTGATATCAGACTTTAAGGATGGTAAAAGTTACAAGGACTGTGAGTTGTAGTTATTTAGTCAAATTTATATATATATTTCTACTTAATGTTTTTGACATCATCAAATATCTATTGAACTTGTATATTATGCTAATTTACAAGTTGGGGGAGATTGTTAGATATATTTGTGATGTCAAGTCTAATAATGATTTGTGTTTAGTTTTCAGATCTTGACTAACAGGACAAATCAGGACTCAACTGGAAATCAGTACTTATACTGAAGTCAGAACTTATGTTAGGTCACACACACACTGTAGAGGGGGTGAATACAGTGTATAGTACAATCAAATCGAACTTTAATAACTCAAGTAACAGAAAACAAACTTTATTGAAACAATAAACTCTGTTACAGTATAAAATTGTTACCTCTCAGTGTGAACAAATATCACGAGTGCTGCTAGGGTTACAATAAATAATCTTCTCGAATATGATAACACTTATAGTGTAAACCCTATGTCTGTGTTTATATACTACACAGTTACAAGATAATCGCTAATTGATATGGAATATAATTCTGCTTCCTAAAATATATCAATCAGATATATTTTCTTCCAAGTATTCTATTCTACATAGAATTCCTTCTTCATGCATATCTCTACTTATATTTGTCTCAATCTTCTATCCTTTAAACAGCTGATTTCCTTATCTGAACGTCCTTCAGTACTTAAGTTCTGATATCCATCTTCTGATGATTATCTCCTAATAATATAAGTACTGATATCCTTAAGTCCTGACTTCCAGTAAGTATTGATTTATCCTGTTTAAGTAAGATCTGAAAACTAAACATAAATCACATTAGCCATGACATTATCAAATATATCTAACAATCTCCCCCAACTTGTAAATTAACATAATATACAAGTTTAACAGATATTTGATGATGTCAAAAACATTAAGTGCAAATGCATGAGAATTAGACTAGATAACTACAACTTACAGTCCTTAAAGCTTTACCAGTCTTTAACTTCTGATAACAACTTCAGTCTGTATTCACATCAGAATTTAAGCAGTTGTAGATCTTGACTTGGCTTCATCTTCTGATCTCTCTGATGTCAGGAGTTGTTCTGAGATAGTTCTTCAACAAACATCTCTCAGCATATCTGAGTTCATCAATCATCCTCCTTTTAGCATCTTTAAGTTCTGCAGTATCTTCACCAATTTGAAAGATTGCAGCCCTGAGATCATTAATTCTAGCTTTTCTTATATCCTGATCCAGTCTGATCAAATATGCCTTATCAGACTCAAGATTGAATTCCACAGCCCTGTAACCCAGAAAGGTAGTTATAATCTTAGTAGTGTTGGGCTTCATTTTAACTATATCACCCTTGTGATCTCTGTACTTTGGAAGATATGTGCTGTCAGACTTAACAGAATAAAGCCTTTTCTGTCTCTGAATCTGATTCTTCAAATAGTTTGCAGTACTTTCTGTTATTTTGTCATTCACTTGAAGTAAGAATAATACATGCTCCAGTTCTTCAAAATACTTCAATGGAATGGCATTTTCCCTTATATGATAAACCCTACCATCTGTCATGAAGTATAACAAGATGTGTTCTTTCAAGTAGGTATGGTAAACCATTTGTACAGATTCCAGTTAATTCTATCTCTCAGGAGTTGCTCCAATACCTGGTTCACTTAAGGAAGTTGGATCATTGGTAGTGTTATGTATTCTTCTTTCATCAGCACTTCCCAATCCAGTTTTATCTCTTGCTTCCTTTCCAGTCACCACTCTTGCTTCAAAACCACTTGCAGCAGTCTTCAAAGATTGAGTCTGTTTTGCTTTAGTGAATCCTGGTAAGAGTGTCTTTGATTTATCTTCTGATATCAAGTTAACTTGAGCTATGTCAGAGGTTACTTGCTTCTTTGAAATATCAGAACTTACTATCTCTTGACTCTGAACAACTTGAGTCATGTCAGAGGTTGTCTTAAAAACTTTTCTTGAAGTCAGAGCAAGATCAGCATCTTCATCAGTAATTTCTTCATTCACAGGAGGCACATAAACCTTGATAGGTTCACCAACTTTTTCTTTTCCCTTGGAACTTGGATCTATCTGCAGTTGTGATTTAGCCATGGTTGCTTCAGGATTTGTCCTTTCTTTTATCACAATGCCTTTGAGTTTTGGAAGTGTCTTTTTACCAGAAGCTTCAGATTTAGATCTGACTTTTCCTGATTTAAGTCTGGCTTCTTCTTCCATTAGACTCTCCAAGTCCATTCCTGGATTTTCCTGAAGAGATAACTGTCTTGACATTTCTTCATCAAGATCTAAAAGTTCATCAGAACTTATCCTTTTACCAGTAGCAGAAATAATTATTTTTTCAGCATCAGAACTTGTCCTGTGACTTGTGATTTCAGCTTTTCTTGATGAGAAACCTCTACCTTGACTATGACCTCTACCCATTCCAGAGTTTCCATGGTCATCTTTTTCATCATCCTTCCCCTTCAGTGTCTTAGCAGTTTTGCATTTGGACTTAATTACTTTCTCCCCCTTTTTGGCATCAGCAGGTAAGAGAAGAGAGACAAGCAATTCCACTGAGGCTTGGATTTCATAAAGTTGAGATTGCTGAGAAGCTTGATTTTTCAGAATATCATCAATCTGAGCTTGTTGTTTCTCTTGAGTCTTCTCAATATAAGCAACTCTGTCAAAGGTAGGTTGGAAGAATTTTTTCTTGTCAATCTTCTGAACTTGTTCTTGCTTCATTAATTCTTCCTGAATCTTATGTAACTCTACATGAGTAGTTGAATGGAGACCTTGTAGATGTTTAGTACTCAATGCAGTGACTCTAAGCTATGTTTTGAAATCATTAGTAATTAACATCTCATCAGCTTTTGTCAAGTGCTCAGCAAGATTCTTTGCAGATGGAACACAGGTAACTGAGTTCCATTCCTTAGTCCACTCCTGTCCTGCATGAGTTTCACTCCAAGGCACTGGTGCTTCTCTGATGACAAACTTCTTAACTAGTTCAGATTTAAGAACAGTTTATTGAGGTGCATGTCCTGAAGGACCTGCTTCATCAGTATCTGCATTTGGAGCAGCATCATCAGTATCTCCAGCATTTGCAGCATCAGAACTTACAGAATCAGTATCTTCTGATAAAACAACAGTATGAGAAGCAATTGAGGCTTCAGCATCATCCTCTAATTGCTGATCTGGTTCCAAGTTCTGATCAACAGCCATATCCTGATGCTCACCTATATTCTGATCATCATCATCTAGATGCAGAGAAGGTGTAGTAGATAATTCTGGAGTTTGAGCAGCATCAGTAACAGGTGTTGTTGATGGTTTAGTTGCTATTGGAGCTTCTAAGTAAAGTATTTCAGGCACAACCAGGTTCTGGATATCAATTTCAGTACTTGTGCCTGGATCAACAGGAGATACAGTCTTAGGAGACACAGACGATGTGTTAGCCATTTCAGTAGCAGCTTCCTTAGTTGGCGTTAATGGAGAAGCAGTGGCTTGAGCAGATTCCTTTTCTTGTGAGATTAGAGATTCCTGATCTCCTTCCTTAGCTGTTGCTTCCTCATCATCTGATACTGACCTTTTAGCTCTCTGTTTCTTCTATCTCTTTGAAGATGGGGATTCCTTGGGAGGTTCAACAGAAGTCATTCTTCTAAGCCTTTTGAGAAGCTTAGATCCCCCAATTCCAGAATTCTTCTGAGAAGGAACTTTCTCAGCTTCTTTGACAACAGGTTCTGATGTAGAAACTCGTTCCTCACTATCAGAATCATCTCTCAAAACAATCATTCTTCTCTTCTGAGGTGTTTGAGGAACAGTCTTTGTCATCTTAGGCTTGGAAGATGAAGGCTTCATAGTAGGTGCTGAGGATGAAGGTTGAGCTGTCTGTGAAGGTGAGAGATATGATTTGAGATATGTTCTGAGGGATGGTTGGGCAACTGAGTCCCATATCTCGTCAGGAATGGCAGTGACGTGTCATTCCTGCTGCCATGCTGCACAGCTTAACTCCATGTTGAAGGTCTCATAGTTTAAAAACATATTGTAGTAAACATATTCTGATTAGATTGATTGTTAATATTCTACCCAAACATATTCTGATTTAAAATGAGACTGTTTTTAGATTTTATCCACAAATAAGTCAAGTAAAGGATCAGAGTTTAATATCAGAACTTAGACTTATATCAGAACTTAACAGTTATCAGAACATGATTTCTTAACTCGAAAAATGAATGCCTATTTTTGTAATTATTCACACAAATTATGATGTAGATTCTTCAGAACTTAGTCATCAGAACATTCAACAGAACTTGTCCTCTGAATTTGTGCAATGTGACACATAAACTGTTCATCTAAAATAACATAGATCACCACAGTAATTTTCATCATTTATATGGAGTGTTTAGTGTGTGCATTAAGCTAAATATCAGACAAAGAGTAAAGTCTGATTTACTTCAGTACATCTTAGAAATAAGGCATAACTAAAACTTTACTAAAAACCTGTCATTATTCTGAAGCCTACTATTGAATGAGTTCATACTTGAGTCCACCTCAACTGTTTTGTGCTAATTTTGTGCATCTTTTTAAATTCCATTGTACAGTGGCTTCTCAGTGTAAGTGAGTCACGACTGTTTATCAGAATTTATGCTATTATCAGAGTATTTCTCTAGTAATTATAGAGTGTGAAAAGTCACCAAGAAAATACTTTACTTTTCTGATGCATATTTACTTAATACCAGCAATGCACTTGGGTCGTCCCTTCCACATTTTTACTCTAGATCTCAAAGGAGTATTTGATTTTAATCCTTGATTCTTTTTCTTTTTCTTTTGATAAGTGGGGTTTATCAGCACTTAGTACATTCAACAGATTTACTAGCATCAGAACTTAACAGATGAGAAGCATTATTCTAGTTTTTGACTTAGTAATAAGATAGACAAAGTAAACTTAACTAAGCTCAATATCATAATTTGCTTGTGTCAAAGGATTTCCACATAAATAATTACTTCTAACATGGAATTTCTAGTGTATTGAAAACTACTAGGTCAGCATCTAGCACAGATATCCTCATAGGATAGAATATTTACACAAACAGACATATCACTGTCAGAGTTTAGAAGGTCACATCAGACATCATTCAGTACTTAAGCAATTTTCAATTAAGCACATAATACACAAAGAGAGTAATTTTTGTAAATACTGATCATAAAGTCTGATGCATCAGAACAAAACTAAGCAGATTTAGAAAAAGAACCTGAAATCATTCCAAGTTCATTTACTTGTAAGAACCCAAGCAACCAAAATCTCTCATAAATATGAATGTTATTTATTTAAGCCACATTTGTGTGTGCTCGTTATTTTAGACCACGTTTGTGTGAGCCCCATTTCGTTGATTTACGTCATTTTTGTGTGTGCTATTTCTAGTTTCTATTATTTTAGAACCACAAATTTGCTTTAGTTTGCATATCGCCTGTGTGTTCTAAAACCCCGCTACACTTATTCTACCATATTGTTAACCAGTCCCAGAAGAACGTTTGAACTAGTCCCGAAGAGCTGTTTGTTATTGTTCTGGATAGTTTTTATAATTTCAAAAAGCAACCTTAGATCAATATTGTTAGATGGAAATTTTTGTTAGTTGTTGTTTGTACTTTTGAGACAATGGAAAGAGCGGGAAAGCATACTTTTGGGAGACCCTCTGCTAGCACTCAAGTCCAAGAGCCGGATCACTCCCAGGCTCAAGACCCGGGAGCCGACCGAGAAACGCTCCAGGAGCAACTATTGTAACACACTCCTGTTCTGGAGAGAGATGTTAATCCCCGGGACGCCAGGAGCCTCATTGAGCTGAACCAGAACAAGTACACTAATGTCCCAGTGGCTGAGGAACATAAGGCCAACCTCACAAGTAATGAGCTAGCAGAAGCAATCCGGCTCTACAGGCAGGAGCAAGCCCAGATCCAGGAAGAAGCCGAACTGGAGGAGGAACCAGAGGAGTTCGGGGACTCCCAGCAATTTAAGAGATCTGTCTTCGATCGCATTAGAGCTAAGGGTAAGAAGAACCAAAAGGATCAGGGCAATAAGAAAGAAACAGAATCAGTCAAGCAAAAAAGGTTGGAAGAGATGAGGGAGCAAATCAGAAAAGAAGAAGAGGCAAAGCTTGAACTAAAGATCCAAAGAAGGATGTAGTTAGAAGAAGAAGAAAAGCTGCTGGCCAAGTCCAGGACCAAGAGGACCCGAAGGGATCCCCCCCTCCCCGGAGTTCATTTCTGATGAAGATGAACATATTTACTTATAATTATTTTTCTAAGGCAAAAGCATCCACTAGTCCGGACCAATGATGAACCTGGACTAGAGCAAACATATTTACTTAGAATTATTTTTTTAAGGCAAAAGCATCCACTAGTCCGGACCAATGATGAACCTGGACTAGAGCAAATATATTTACATAGAATTATTTTTTTAAGGCAAAAGCGACCACTAGTCCGGACCAATGATGAACCTGGACTAGAGCAAACATATGTACTTAAAATTATTTTTCTAAGGAAAAAGCATCCACTAGTCCGGACCAATGATAAACCTGTACTAGAGCAAACATATTTACTTAGAATTATTTTTATAAGGCAAAAGAATCCACTAGCCCGGAAAAAAGGATGAACTTGGACTAGAGCAAACATATTTACTTAGAATTATATTTTTAAGGCAAAAGCATCCACTATTCCGGACCAATGATTAACCTGGACTAGAGCAAACATATTTACTTATAATTATTTTTCTAAGGCAAAAGAATCCACTAGTCTGGACAAAGGATGAACCTGGACTAGAGCAAACATATTTACTTAAAATTATTTTTTTAAGTCAAAAAGCAATCCTAGTCCGGGGCCATGCTTAAACCCGGACTAGCACAATGATCTTATACTTAAAAAAACTTTTTTAAGGCAAAAAGCAATCCTAGTCCAGAAACACCCAAGTCCAGGAACACCTGGGTCCAATACACCTAAGTCCAGCAACAACACCTAGGTCTAACAACACCTAGGTCCAGCAACACCCGGGTATAGCAATACCCTGGGTCCTGCAGCATCCTAATTCAGCAACACTCGGATATAGCAATACCCCGGGTCCCGTAGCACCCTAATCCAGCAACACCTGGGTCCAGCAACACCCAACTCCAAGGACACCGAGGTCGAGGAACGCCCGATTCAAGCAACAACACCTAGGTCCCGCAACAATGCCTAGGTCCAACAACACCCAGGTCCAGCAATACCCCAGATCCCACAACACCCTAATCCAGCAATACCCGGGTCTAGCAATATCCCGGATCCCGCAACACCCTAATCCTGAAATACCCGGGTCCAGAAACACGTGGGTCCAGCAACACCCAAGTCCAGGAACACCTAGGTCCAGCAACACCCCCATCCAACAACACTTGGGTCCAGCAACACCCAGGTCCAGGAACACCTAGGTCCAGTAACACCCGGGTCCAGCAACACCCGGGTCCAGTAACAACATCTAGGTCCAGCAATACCTCGGGTCCCGCAACACCCTAATCCAGCAACACCTGGGTCCAGCAATACCCAAGTCCAAGGACACCAAGGTCGAGGAACGCCCGGGTCTAGCAACAACACCTAGGTCCAACAACAACGCCTAGGTCCAGCAACACCCGGGTCCCGCAATACCCCGGGTCCCGTAACACCATAATCCAGTAACACCCGGGTCCAGCAACACCCCTGGTCCAACAACACCCGGGTCCAGCAATACCTTGGGTCCTGCAGCACCATAATCCAGCAACACCCGGGTCCAGCAACACCCAAGTCCAAGTCCAAGGACACCAAGGTCATGGAACGCCCGGGTCCAGCGACAACACCTAGATCCAACAACAACGCCTAGGTCCAACAACACCTGGGTCTAGCAATACCCCGGGTTCCGCAACACCCTAATCCAGCAACAACCCCGTCAAGCAACACATGGGTCCGGCAACACCCAGGTCCAGGAACATCTAGGTCCAGCAACACCAGGGTCCAGCAACTACATCTAGTTCTAGCAACACCTTGGTCCAGCAACAACCGGGTCCATCAACCACATCTAGGTCCCGCAACACCTAGGTCCAACAACACCCCGTTCCAGCAACACCCGGGTCCAGCAACGCCCGAGTCCAGCAACACTTGGACCCGACAACAACTCAAATTCTCCAACACAAGTCCGGCTTGGTCTACTCCAATACAACCCGTACTGGGGGGGAAGGAAAACTAAAATTTTTCTAAAAGACAATCTACCTTAGTCCGGCTTGGCCTACTTCAACGCAACCCGGACTAGGGGCAACGAAAGCTCAAATTCTTCCAAAGTCAATATACCTTAGTCCGGCTTGGCCTACCCCAACACAATCCGGACTGGGGGGCAAGTAAAGATCAAGTTCTTCTAAAGATAACCCACCTTAGTCCTGATTGGCTGCATTCAACACAATCCGGACTGGGGGCAAGAAAAGTTCAAGTTCTTCTAAAGACAACCAACCTTAGTCCTGATTGGCTGCACTCAACACAATCCATACTAGGAGCAAACAAAGCTCAAAGTTTTCTAAAGATACCAAACGTTAGTCCTGATTGGCCGCACTCAACACAATCTGGACTAGGGGCAAGCAAAGCTCAAGTTCTTCTAAAGGCAAACAACCTTAGTCCTGATTTGGCCGCACTCAACACAAATCCGGACTAGGGGGCAAGCAAAACTCAAATTTTTCTAAAGACAAACCACCTTAGTCCTGATTGGCTGCACTCCACAATCTGGACTAGGGGCAAGCAAAGCTCAAGTTCTTCTAAAGACAACCAACCTTAATCTTGATTGGATGCACTCAACACAATCCGTACTGGGGGCAAGCAAAACTCAAATTCTTCTAAAGACACCAAAGGTTAGTCCTGATTGGCCGCACTCAACACAACCGGACTGGGGGACAAGCAAAGCTCAAGTTCTTCTAAATACAAACAACCTTACTCCTGATTGGGTGCACTCAACACAATCCGGACTGGGGGGCAAACAAAGCTCAAATTCTTCTAAGACAACAAACCTTAGTCCTGATTGGCTGAACTCAACACAATCCGGACTGGGGGCCAAGAAAAGCTCAAATTCTTCTAAGACAACAAACTTTAGTCCTGATTGGCTGAACTCAACACAATCCGAACTGGGGGCCAAGCAAAGCTCAAATTCTTCTAAGACAACAAACCTTCGTCCAAATTGGCTGAACTCGGCACAATCCGGATTGGGGGGAAAGCAAAGCTCAAATACTTCTAAGACAACAAACCTTAGTCCTGATTGGCTGAACTCAGCACAATCCGGACTGGGGGCAATCAAAACTCAAATTCTTCTAAGACAACAAACCTTAGTCCTGATTGGATGAACTCGGCACAATCCGGACTGGGGGCAAGCAAAACTCAAATTCTTCTAAGACAATAAATCGTAGTCCTGATTGGCTGAACTCAGCACAATCCGGACTGGGGGGGCAATCAAATCTCAAATTCTCTTAAGACAACAAACCTTAGTCCTGATTGGACGAAGGCATTCAACCTTACTCCCCCATCCAGAAAATCTGCATGAGGGAGTGGGGGGCACATGATAGTACATATAACTCCGAGAAGGACCATATCCGGACTCCTAACTCAATCCAGTCCCGCACACAACTAATCCAAACCAATATGGCTCCTAGAAGGACCATGTCCGGACTCCTAGCTCAATCCGGTCCCGCACACAACTAGTCCAGACTAGTATAGTTCTGGCAGCCCAATTTGGGAAATCCCAGCACGTGAGGCACTTGCCTAAGCGCATGATAAGGACAACTGTCACCCATCAATCATGGAAATAATCAGGGCACATGTCAGGTGATCCTCATAACATTCCTCAACCATTCACGTCCCGACACATGTAAAGTATCCACTCCAGCCAAATGTTTTTCGCTTCTATAACCGACGATTACGATTTAAAGGTATCAACCCCTAAACCCTACCCTTTGGCCTATAAATGGCTCAATAAGGAAAGATTTTGCTTTCTTACACTCATATACACCCACGGGCAACTTGCATTTCAAATTTTATTAAAATGCAAATTGAGAGACCAATTTTGATGTGTAATCCTAAATTTTTTGCCTCACCCCCGGTATCTAAATCCCATGACCCTATTTTTGAAATCCGTAAACCGTAACTGAGTGCGAACGGAGCCAAGGTCTGTTTCATGGGGAGCACTTGTTGAATTGATATTAATATCGGTCATCTCATTACCAATTGCAAACATTCAATCTTGCCGGAGAAAATCTCTTTAAAGCTAACAGTCACTAAGCCGACGACCTTAACCTCTTGGTGGATATTAAGCATATCCACAGGATTAATGAAAATCCAAGAATATGGTGCATGAATCCGACACAGTGGCATCAAAGAGAACAAGGGAGTGAGATGGCAGAGGAGAGACAAAGTTAAGTAGAAATGCAATTCAAAGGAAGAACAGAGGTGGGAGTGAGGCAGGGGCAGAGGGAGAAAACAAGCGGCTAGGGTAAATGAAAGGGGGGTGGGAAGAGATAGAAGAGCAAAAAACAACTATCATTTACGATTTTGAACAATGATTTATTTACTAAAGTTAACTTCAGTTAATCTAAAATTAAAACTGTAAACTACAGACAATTTAAATAAATTACTCAATCACTTGGGGATAAAAGAAGATAAATATTCTGGAAACTCCTTTTTAGTTTTTACATGTAGTTTAACGGCATACAAAATAAAACTATGTTTACCATCAACCACGGAGGGAAGGATACACTGACAAGGTTTAAGAACTAGACCGTGACCAACTCATCTAAGAAATGAGATATTTGGGCCAACTCCTATACGACTCCCTTGACCAGAATGTAAACCGATTTCATTTACATTGAAACCAACTTCAAAAGCAGGGGAAAAAACAAGACTTCGTACAAAAACAGAATCAGAGAGCAAATGGAATCTGAATCTTAAGTCTTTAGTGATTCTTTGTGATTAAACGTTGGAACATTACTAGCTGCTTTAACGTCATATTGTGAAGCTTCTAGTTGCAAAATGATCACCATTATGTATGTCCATCCCCCTTGGCTCTTCTTCTCTCTTCCTCTTCGAAACAGACAATGAAGATATGATTCTGGCAGACACTACTTTTTTGGCTAATAATTTCCACCTTGTTACATCCTCTACCTTCTTATCTGATTGGGTTTTCATTTTAAATTGCCTGTTTGACATAACACAACTCGTAAATATCAACACCCATATTCCACTATAAAGTGTTGTACATAAAAATATCAGGGCATATAAACTGAGAGCTGAAACACCAGTCCAAGATTATATTATGACTGACAATATTTTTAGCATCTTCTGTACAAATAGTTGACCAGATATTCCTGATAATTAAGATTAGCACTTATAGCCACTTGTCAAAGGTTTCAAAAATATCAGGAGAACTATATGACACATCAACAATGATAATTAAGATTAGAATTTTGATAGCCACTTGTCAAAGGTTTCAAAATATCAGGACGACTATATGGCATATCAACAACCCGCTTATGAATGAATGAATACAGACAAACAATCAGCTACCCCACTGCACAATTAATTCATAAGAGTTCATGAAAATTCTTACAAGCAAAACTCCTGTCCCATGTCCCACCAGATTATTGAAGAGCTTTCGGCAACTAGGTGCCAGTAAAGTTGATAGGTCATTTCTTGTCAAGTTTGCATATAAGCATTTGGAAAGCGAACAATTGTAGGTCGACTTCGTGAGTTCTCTCATTATATTTTTTCAGGTTAATGAAATTACTATTAACAAAATTCATTCTATAGTAGAAAAATATTAACAATAAAAGGCAAATGAAAATAATTTTGAATAACATATTACAGGGATATAAAATTAATCTTACCTGCATAGGGGAACTTTGCATGTATCAGGTTGCTCACATATGGAGGAGTGAAGTTTAAGGATCTGCCAAAACCTCTTGCACCTCAAGCACCCTCCATTAACCTTTTTCTCACACGTAGCAAAATGTTTGATCGAATGCTGGAGGCCTTCACACGTCGCGAATTTGCTACATGGACCCTTGTTCTTACTTGGTTCTATGTCGTGTGGTCTAACACTCGTACAGCCTTCTGTACAGATATGTTCCAAACATTCCATGGCTTCACTAAGCTGTAGATACAAGCTCTGCTCTTCTCTACGCTTCTTTGTCTTCTTTTTCCTCTATAGTTTCAATAAATAACGAAAATTAGCTGCTTATCACCCCAGTAACTTTGATATATTAGGAATATGCTTCATTGTACCAATTATTCAAATTGATAACCCACCAGCCAACAATTATTGCATATTAGTAGCAGTTCATTTGTGCCAAAATCATATTCGAATAGTATACAACTTTAAACTTTAAATCTTCAAGGATTTTCTTAGTAAATTTACCAGTTCAGCCTCATCAATGAAGTGTAGAATTTCAAGCTCGAGATATGGGTCATTTTCTTGCAGGAATTGCCATCCTTCAGTATGCTCAACAGCCTTGAACTTTTCAGATATCAGCTTCATGGATTTAAGGTAAAGATCAGGTGCATCACAAAGTCTAGCGAGTTGAAGAACATCCACCACATTTTCAATTGTCAATCGTTGAGCCAATGCCTTGGTGCACCTTTGCTTCAGCTGTGGTACCAAGTACACGTGAGACAGAGCTAGTAAATGAATCCCAAATTTCTCCATTTCTTCCTCAGAACACCTGAAATTAGAAATGCATTTTAAGCATTATCTGAAAATTAATGTTCTTTACCTTAACTTAATCCCATCAAATTTCATTAAATTAAAATGAAAATTGACATCATAGACAAAAACCTAAGTAAATAACTTTTGACAATGTATCAGAGTACAAAAAATATAATCATAAATAGTCATTTGTCACTTGCATAGTAAACAATTAGATACATTGAACAAACAAAAAATAAATCATGTACAAAGACAATTATAAGAGTTCTGATCCGAGTCAAGTGAAAGGTACATTCTCTTTTATTGTATTCGAGTCGAGTTGATAACTTAAAAGAGAAAATTTTCTTGTATACGCTCAAATAATGAATGTGTTGAGACACAATATCAAGTGTCGTTAATTGGGCGAGTCAAATTTTACAGATATGAGTCTAAATTTTTTTATTTTGTGTTAAGTCCAACAAAACAGAGTATGAATCTAAAGAATTACAATTTACAACCCTAGCCCTAAGAAAATGATCTATTGGATCTGGTTGCCATGTTATATCTGGGTCCTGGGAGCTAGTAGCAAACAACGGAATCATTTATTAATATAATACAAAGTTGAAATGATAGAAAACAAGTGTAAAGAATATATGACAAAGTATCATAGTACACAAAAATTAGAATAATTATAACCTGTCCATTTGTCACTAGCAAGAAACAATTAGATGCATTTAACTTGCAAAGAAGAATATACTAATATCATATAGAAACGAAAATGTAGAGTCTTAGATCGCCGCATCTGGTCAAGCAGTAACCAATTGGCTTTGTTATACTCGAAATTGTTGTAAGTTAATAAAATAAGCAAACAAAATTTCTTGTTTAAATTTCAATCTATATTCAACAAATCAAAATTGAGCCTCTGTTTGTACATTAATCAACTGAGCCAAGTTTTATTCAGTCAAAATTTGACAAATTCAAGTCAAGTGAAGCACAACTAATTAAATTCAGCTAATTTCAAATTACAATCCTAACCCCTTGGAAATTGATCTAATGGATCTAGTTGTCAAATCACGAATTACTATAATTATAAAATATGTAACAAAATAATCAACGGCTACTGACCTGGCAGCATAGAGGAATCCAACAAACACGGAAACGGCATCATTTGGCACGCCGAGAATCCGAATAGTGTTCTCGGAGCTCCGATGCTTTCTAGGACTATCCATTAAGCTCTCAAACACCGGCGAAGCCGACGCCTAAAAGTAAACAAATCAAAAACTTAAATTCATTTACATAAACACATATATATCTACATAATCGAATTAAATCACTTTTCAATTTCATTTTACAATTATATTAAATAATTTAATCGAATCAATTTATTACCAAAACGCTGGAGTGCGCCGGAATACGCAGCCCGCCGGAAGTGATGATATGCACGTCGTACTCACGGTCTTCGCCTGAGCTCCGATCGGAATCCATCGTCGGAATGTGAACTTTCACGTCATCGGAAGAGTTAGTCGGCGACATTGTTGGTGAATAAATAGACACAGATAGTTGTATGTATATGCGTGATTTTGAATAGAGGAGTTTGTTAAATGAGGCTGCTCTGTGTGTGTGTTAGTTGGGGTATTTATAGAGAGAGAGCTGTGCCTCGAGATGCGTGAGTGAGAAAACAGAAAGAAGACAACTGCTAAAAGATTTTTTTTAAAGGATCTGCATTTCACGCGCCGTAACGGCTGTGCATGTCACGATAAATCTAGATGCTCTCGTGTTACGCATGGAGTTTTTTATTTATTTATTTATTTACTAGTCGACAAAGCCGCGCGGCGCTACGGCCCTAACAAATTTTTAAGAAAAAATTAATAAAAAGATTATTTAAAAAAAATATGAACTACAATTAAAAAAGTTATTCATAATTATTGCCCATTTTATATTACGTTTTGTTAGGCTGACACATGTTATTATTATATATATAATATAACAAAGTGGATACATTTTTATTTATGATACCAATTTATATTAGGTATTCTTAAGTCGATAATAATTATACAAATTATGAGATTTTGTTAGGACAACCCTTGTTGTAATAAAAAAAGATTAATTAGATAGATTCTAATATAAAATAATATTATAATATAAATAAAAATTAGATTTAGCAAAAAAAAAAAATAGTTTGATGCGCTCTCCCGTCAAGTATTTAAAAACTTATTATGATTTAATTAAAAATTAGTTTGAGCCGCCCTCCCAAACACAATTGTAACGAAAAAATTATTAAAATTTAGATAAAATTCCTGTCAAATACAATACTAATGAAAAAATTATTTAAATTTAGAAAAGGTTTGGTTTGATCCGCCCTCCCGTAAAAGACAATACTAATAAAAAAAGTTATAATTTAAATAAAATTTAGGTTGAGCCGTTCACCTATCAAATACAATACTAAAATAATTATTATAATTTAGACAAAAAGTATTTAAATATTAAAAAAAAATAAACATATACAAATCTCTACAAATAAAAAATATTGTATTAAATATCTTTAAATATTGTATTCTAATAATTTCCGATTTAATTAATTAATTTTTGATTAATCCTTTGCAAGGTATCTGACCGATTAAATTTTTGAAATTCGATTAATTTTTATAATTTTTTCTTTATCAAAGTATGTATAATTATTTATTAAAATTGAAATACTATATTCATCTAAATATAAATAATTATAGAAACTACGATATAATATATATATATATTAATAGTTAACTAATATAATCATAATAATATAATTGTATATAATAATATATCCGTTTTTTAGTTCGATGAATCATTAACTCCCGATTTTCAATTAGTAGCTCTACGATTTCATCCGATCCTCTATTCTTACAACACTGTTCACAACCTACAAATATAGTCAATAGTATACGGTATACAACTTACTATTCAAATATTTTGATACAACATGTCAGTGTAGCAAGCAAATTATGGTGAAGCTGATGTTGTTGATCTCTCTGGTTCCTAATCATTAGACTTCCTACGTGCATCTACGTACATATATATTATTGTAATAAGAGTAATTGGCAGTTTGTACCCTACTATTATTTTCATTTTTTCGATTTGGGCCTATATTATTTTTGCTGTCAGTTTGCACCCCGAACAATTTTTTTCGCTTCTTTTTGCAACCCATGGTCGCTTTTCCATCCAACTGTGACGTTAAAGTTAACGGGATAAGGGGTAAAATGGGAAAAACGTATTTGAACGAGTCTTTTGCAGTGTATCTCTTCTATATATATATGTAGCCCCTTTCCATTATTCCATTATGTGCAATCTGTGTTCTTCTTCTTCTCTTAACAAATCAGCCCTAACCTCTTTACTCTCAACAAATCAGCCATAAGAAATGACTACAAGATGTTCTTGTCTAAAATTTGCAACACAACAGACGGCTTGGACAACGACAAATGCGGGTCGACGTTTCTTGGCATGTTCGAATCGCAGGTGCAATTTTTTCCAATGGGTAGATGGCCCTTTGTGTCACCGTGCTCAAGTTATCATTCCAGGACTTATTCGAAGAATTAATAATCTCGAAGAAGAAATCAAGAATTTGGAAGTGATGAATGAAAATGCTGTGGAGATTAGAGGAAAGGGGAAATGGTGTAGCAAAACCATGACTTTTCTAATATTGACATGGATATGTATTTTCATTTATTTGTGTTCTGATAAGGAGTAAATGTATGTGTCATGATAGATGATTTATAATGAAATTATTCTTAAGTCTCAAGTTTTTAGCTGTTTTTTGTATGTTGTGAAAATTGTATGTTAGGATGCAACTGAATTGTACAATGCAATAAAAAGGAAAACAAACTTGAAACAATTAGCATTAACTTCAAACCGAATCCAATAATATTTAAAACATTGCGCCAAACTGCAGCCATATAAAACTACAAATGGACCTAGCGTTAATGTTTGGTCTTAACAAAAGAGCACAAAAGTAGGTGCATGTTCATCTAACATTGGTTCTTCACTTCTGTTGCTTTCCCAATTTTTTCTTCTTATGAAGCCTTGTTGCTTCCAAATTCTTCAAAGATGTGAACTTTCGACCTTTGACTGGCGGCACACCCAAATTTTCTTCTTCCCAATACGTGGGCTTGGTGCCTTGAAGGGCTTGATAATTCCTCCATGACTGGATGCATCTGTATTGGTCCTAGCCTTCTTGGGTGTGTTTTGCACCTCCTTCCTTGGAGCCAGATCTGACTCCTTTCTGACTTCCTTCCTTCCCTTCACAGCTTGGTCCTTCATTGCCTCCTTTTTTGGGTTCTTCTTTGCCTCCACTATTGGCTTTTTCTTTGCCTTCTTATTTGGCTCCACAAAAGGCTATAATGCAATTAAATGAGTTGTTAACTTCAGATGTGTTTAGACATGAATTGAGTTGTAATAGATTACCTTTTTGCAGGTTCTTTTATTGTGGCCATGGCCCTGGCAATTGCCACATCTTGATGCAACTTTTGAGGTACTTGCTTCCACACCTTCTTCTTTATTCTTTCTCTCCTCATCAAATTTCTGGCAATGATATAGCTCCAATTAGTCCCAAAATCAGACCATTTACATAAATAAACCAAAAGCACAGTGATACATACATTAGCTTCACATGTTCTTGTGTTGTGCCCCAAAGCCTTACAACAAGCACATTGATTTGTTGTGCCACTCCTTTTTAACATTGTTGGGTCATCTTCTCTTGTCTCAACAACATCAGTGGCTGTGTTTCTCTTTTTTTTTAGGTCGACCAGGTGCCACTCTTAGTTTTGGAGGAAAGATGGGAGTTTCATGTGTCTCCTCCCAAAACTCCTCTCCATTTAATGGTTCAAGTACATGGCTATGGACCCTTAGGTACCAATCTTTGTTGTGACACTCATGCATGTATTCTAAAGGGCTTTGTTTTTGAAAAAATATACAAGAACAAGCGTGGAAGCACAGTATACCTGTTAGTTGCCACTTTCTACATGCACAAATATGGTGCTTCAAGTCAACAACAACTTGGTGGCCACCTTCTGACATAGTAACTAGGTATTTGTGACCACCATTCCACATAGGACTTGCTGTTCCAGCCATTTCCATTGCTCTATTTCAAAATCCATGTAGAAGTTATACACTTTTGTTCCCATGTTGGATTACAAGAGTGTGTCTTGCATAATGTCTTTATCTGAAAGGTGCCTGTCCTTCTATGCTTTATACCATAACATTTCCATTCACATCCAGGTGAGCACATCCATTTCACCTTATCAGTTTGATTCTTCCTAAGACTAATAGCCCTCTGATTCTTGATTGCATACTTTCTAACTACTGCTCTAAACACCTTACCACTTGTAAACAGCATACCAAGCTCAAACTTAGGGTCATCCATATCAGTGGAGAATTGTGTGTCAACCTCATCACAGGAGTCAACAACCATCCTCTCATCAGTACTGTCAAAACCACCCTCAGAACTTTCTTCATCAACAACTTTTGGTTCTTCACATTCAACTCTATCACCCTCAACAGCATTCAAACCTTCATCATCACCTAAATCTGCACTGGTTCTCACTTGTTCCTCATCAACCCCTGTCACATGATCACCCTCAAAATCTTCTCTGTCCCCTTCATATGCATCATCCCTAACTGTTTGTCCTTTTTTACTTGACTGTGCTTGTCCTTTTTTAATTTTCTTCTTTGGTTGACTACTCTGACTTACAGGTGGACCATCATCTTCATCAAGCACTACAGGAGTGTCCTCGGTATTCTTGAACAAGCCCTATTAGGAAACAATGCACCATATTTGAAAAGCAGAATTTATAAAAATACAATGACTAAAATTTGATAAGGAGAGTTAGATATTACCCTTAGCATTGAGTATCTTCATCTTTTCCTGGTTCTGAAAGGAGGATTGTGAGGTGGTATTCTCTTCTTATTCTTTTTAGGACTAATTTCAACCTCACTCTCACTAGAATCCATATTTGAACTATCTCCATTAAAACTCACATCATCTTTCTCTTCATCCCCCTCACAGTCATCTTTCCCCACTTCTTCTTATTTTTCTTCAGTTTGACACTCTTGAATCATACTCTCAACTCTTTGTATTCTCTCATCAGTGTTAAATTGAGTGAAATCAAAGTCAAGCAAGTCACTATAACTATCTTTGGCAGTGGTATAAACTTGAAGGCACTTAGTGTAAACTAACATATCCAACATGATCCCAACATCATCATCAAAATCTAATGGATTTATATTATCAACACTTAACTCTCTCTCAGGAAGGGAAAACCACAGATCATATGAACCCTCTCCTATGCCTATTTCCTTACACATTGAGTCCAAATCAACCATTCTAAAATTTCTAAGAGAGCACACATCAAAAAATTTGCATTCCCCGTCAATGTACGCAGTAAAATCTTGATTAAACTCTCCCCCATATAACAGTTTAATGGAGAAATTAAGTGAATAATCTGAAGAAAAAAAAACCAATTTTGTATACATGTAAACAATAATATCACAACATAAAAACATTATCACAGTTAAAAAAGAACACGAATTGGACAAAAAAACCCTAAAAACTCAGATGACAAAATAACCCCACTTGTATAACTGATAACTGAAATTGCTAGATGACAAAGTATTTTGGGACCACCAATAGTTCAATAAACAATAGAAACCCTACAAATCATGCAAGCAAACATATTGTATTTAATCGACACTATACAAACACTATAACCGGACTTGGAATAGAAATTTATCCCCATATTCTGGTATTGCAGCATCATCTTCGATTATTGGTGCTTCAATCACTGGGATTTCAACTCCTTTGTCCAACACTTGCAGCCAATAATTCTCTGGAACTTCATTCCAACTTATTATTCTCAAGTTATCATCACTTACTACTCGCATACGACCTCTCATTTTCTCACAGATGCCTAGGGTTCACAAATTAGGGGTTTCGATTTGGGGATGGAAATGAGAGAGTCGTTGATGTGGAGTTATCATCATGTTTTGGTTTGTTTCAATCTGTTTTTTTTGTTTTTAATTAGTAATTGACTAAAATGGCCCCATTCCCGTTAACGTTAACGACACAGTTGGATGGAAAAGCGACCATGGGGTGCAACAAGAAGCGAAAATAATTATTTAGGGTGCAAACTTACAGTAAAAATAATATAGGACCAAATCGCAAAAATGAAAATAATAGTAGGGTACAAACTGCCAATTACTCTTGTAATAACAATGAAAATACTAAATTGATTAGTTAAAGGAAACTTACAATTGAATTCTACAAAACGTAGAAAGATGAGCAGACATATATTTAGATCTCCATGACTCCAGCATTAATGAGATATTGTTCAATAACTTGAAAACTGCAATAGTTCACTGTTCACATTCTTAAACAATACATATATAATAATGCACATAAATATTTTGTTGCAAACGGATAAACACAATTGGCCAATGCCATATCTCATACGATATATAAGGATTATTTCTATATACTTTTTATACTTATTTTTATTATAGATATTTTTTGATAATTAAGTTATAAGTTAACATAACTAAATTAAATAATTATATATAAATATTAGAGTAAGATAACTAGTTACATAAATAAGAATAAGTATAGTAAGACAATTATTAGGTTCACTAAAATATAAGTATTGTTAAATAAAAGATAAACTAAATTATAAAAGTAATACAAGTCCTGGATAAAGTATTTCAACGTAAATCAAGCCGCCTCCCTCCTCTCCTCTCCTCTCCTAGGGTTTGTTTATTTTCAAGTAAATCAAGGGGCTTCCACTGGTTTTCTCCAGTGGAAAGCCCCAACCCTTCATTCTCTTTTGTCCTTATTAATTTCCCTTCAATAAAACCCAATTTTTTGGGTGTTTGTGTGTCTCTCCTTTTGAAGTGTGTGTTTTGTCTCTCTCTTTGGAGTGTTTTGTTATGTTTTTGTTTAATTATGGTTGGGTTTATTTTGTGTTGAATCGGTTGATAACGAGTTTATTGATATTCTTGGTGATCTGCAAAGCCTGCGTCGAATATGGAGCGGTGTTGATTATTGCAAGAGCTCACCTTTCACAACCAAAGATTGTTCATCTTTCACGTGTTTACACTTTCGGCATGTCTATAACTGGTATCCGGCATGTAGATAGCTGGGGTGTTTTCGGCATGTCTATAGCCAGTGTCCGGCAAGTAGATAGTTGTGGTGTCGTTTCTCCAATCTCAGTGATTGGTGTTTTTGAACATTGGGCTAACAATGGTTTTTATGTGATATGGTCAATTGCGATGTTGCTATTTTCAGAGATGTTGGTACAATTTGGATTGCTCGGGATGTCTTTGATTTCATTTTTAATTTCAAGAATTTTTAAATTAATATGTGTTAAACGATCAGGAAATAAATCATCTAATTGTTTTTAGTATGATATTTGTTTTACCACCTGGTTGTATCGACAGTTGGGGGTTTGTCCCGACTGTATTATATTGAAGTTAATGAAAGTTTTCTGCATTTGTCAAAAAAAAAACAACATTCAACGTCATTGAAAATTAAGAAAAACAAATGGAGTAGGCACGTAACTAATTTCTGCGACTTACTTGTGGCCGGGTCGGGTCATTCTTCACTTGACATTTTTTTTCAATTAGTAACCAACTTGATATATTAAGGTGACTTTAGTGACACATTAATTATCAACTGAGTCATTAAAATGGGTTGAATATATCAAGTTGGTCACAAATCTGAAAATGGTATCAAACAAGTTACTAAAATCAGCTATCGATATATTTTGTCTGTTCTTTCTTAATCTGTAATGATAAAAAATGTTTTTGAGTTAAAATAATTTGATGTGACATTAACATGGTAAGATAACTGTTTTATTTAGCCATATCAGTAACGTAACTGTTATGGGTAAAAAACTAGGGTATATTTAATATTAGGGTGAGTTCAAGACCTTAATCGACTACTCTCGTATTTCGTGACTCAATTTTATCTTCACAAGATACTTACGTAGCTTGTGTTTTGTCAAGAATCAAGTCAAAAAATGTATTCTAATTTGTGGGATAAGATCCCTTATATAGGTGTTGGTAACCTTGAATTAGGTTAGGTTTTGGAAACTTGGTGGACAAGTTTCAGACGTAGAATGAACTTTGGAGTCCTGCAATGCAGGAAGAAGCTTCATTACCAATTAATGTTTCTTAAAGGACGATCCTCGAGGAATTATATATGTAATTATATATTGTTTGGAAGCTCAATTTTAATCCTATTTATTAATTCATAAGTATTTAGGATTTTGGACCTCATTAATTGGGCTTCATCTTTGTACCAAATCGGGTTTAATTAATATGATATTAATTACGCAATTAGGGTTATTTTTACTCTTTATTATTTGCCCCCTAACTTTTGAGAAACTTATTATAGGTTTCGTAGAAGTTAAGTCCTTTATTGTCTTTGTTAGGATATCATTTTTTAATGCGAATTGTGGAGCGACTCACACATTCGCAACGATTTACCTTATTTGAGGCTATTTATCATATTATGGTAGCTTAAAGCTTATCCAATGACAAAAAGTTACTATCTTATCAGATATGAATCGCACTATTTTCCAAGAATGTCAAGAATCAGAAAGAATGAATTGGTTTATCAAGTTAAAAAAATACCTTTCACAGCTTGTGAAATCAACGGTCGTTCATAATTACTCGTTCCTTTTGGTGGAACAGATTGAGCTCCACGGATAGAATAGGTCCTATTTTTCCATTTACTATTGCTAATAACTACAGAATCTCACTTTTCGCGGTCTATTGTTGACCCAATAATTTACCTTTAGATGTATTCCATTTTATTTATACTTTCTTCCTTAATTTTGGGAATTTTACTAGTATTCACATAAATTTTATCCTTTCCTCTGGGATTTATACTTCATTTTCATGAGTTTTTAAGGAAATACTCATAAAATTATTTTCTCGAGTTAATCCTCATTTTCCTGAACTTTCAGGATTTTTCTTTTTATTTTTCCTAAAGAAAAATATTTTTAGAAATTGTCCTTCCTTTTCCTGATTTTTCAGAAAATAATATAAAAAAACTCTGACTGACTAGGATTCCAGTCTTACGTGCTAGTGGCTCCTTGTAATAACTCGGATTTTTGAGACCTTGTAAAACGTTTAAATGAATATTAACCCTGACGGACGGGAAAAACTTTTGAGCCCACACTATGTAGTGCATGAGAAAATGAGTTTCGGAGTTGATATTACGACTATACGTATCAAATAAGTGTATATAAACGCTATTAGTTTTCGAAGAAAACAAACTTTGAAAAACGACCGTATTTACGACTCATCGAGGATTACGGGAATCATAATATAATTACGAGATTAAAACCCTACGAATTTACATTCAAGTAGGATAATTAAAAATATAAGGAATAAATACGAAAGGAATTACATCGCGAACCATTTACGCATAAGTATTACGAAGAACGTTTAAGTAACCGAGCGAACGTGTAAACGATTAAATAAACGTAACGCACTAACTAAACCATTGTAAGGAAGTAACCATGGTTACTTCATCAAATAGTGAGCTAACTATAGGATGGAGCTAGCTAGCAAAATAGTGTGCTAAGGAAGCTAAACCTTGTAGTTAGCTTGTAAGCTAGCAAGCTACAAAGATTTGTCCCTAAGATTTGCAACCAAGAATTAACCTAGAATGCTATACTAGGAGAATAAAATCAATTGCAAGATATCACCCCATCTTCCTAGAAGCAACCTAGCAAATCAACCAAGCTAAGCAACCAAGAGGAGTATAAATACCCCCTTGATGCTCCATTCGGCCCTAATGAAAAAAGGGAGAGAATTCAAATTCAAAACTCCAAGTTTTAGCTCTTGTTAAATTCTCCAATTAATTCTCAAGCCTCCTAGCAATTAAACTAAGGTAAGAAAATTCTTTCATCTTTTTTTATCAATGTTTGATGGGTGAAATAAATTCAAGAAACTCACTAGTGAATAGTATAAATAGTAACCTCTCTTTGGTTTCTTGATTTCAATGGTGATTTTAGGTTCTAAAAATCATACCAAGCATTTCCAATCCTCCACCATCCTCAAGAACACATCTCAAGCTTTCAAGAAAGGTAAAAATCTTTGGCCCAACTTTATTTAAGATTCATTTTTGAGATCCATTTAGTATGTGGTAGAAAACCTAGTGTAATGAGTGTTATTGAGGAAATCTTGATGATTAAGTTAGGTATATTTAAGGTTGGTTATTGTTGCCTCAAGAACATGAAGTTCATCAGAGGAGTTTGTGTGTTGATAATGATATGATGATTGTTGGTGGTTGTGTTAAGAGTTAGGGCGTAAACG
Source organism: Apium graveolens (assembly GCF_009905375.1). Classification (NCBI taxonomy): domain Eukaryota; kingdom Viridiplantae; phylum Streptophyta; class Magnoliopsida; order Apiales; family Apiaceae; genus Apium; species Apium graveolens. The sequence goes on along the minus strand of NC_133655.1, from coordinate 25,816,337 downwards.
AAACCCCGATCGTAAACGTAACTTCGTTAAAACCAACAAATCGTAACTTTAAGTTTCTGCAGAAAGTCCCGAAGTTGTAAACTGTAGTTTCTTGAAAAATAACCTTTGTTTAGGATATAAAATGTTATAAGGATCGTTTAGGAGCTTGAATCGCTTGATTCCGATTTACGGATCAAACGTTATGACCGTTTTAGTAAAAGTGATTTACGCGACAAAAACTGCTACAAATTACTAACTTTGAAAATATAAAGGATCGACTTAAAAGTGTTTATAAATCATGAAATTTTTACAGAGGGTAATATAGAGAGTTTCCTAACTGTTATAAAAATTTCAAGTGAAAATAATGAATTTTCAATTTTATAAAAATGTCGGAGCCGAGACCGCGCGAGTAGAAACCGTAATTGAAACTCTTCTGCAATTTTATCTTTGAGTTAAGTCTTCTATTTAAGGCATATGATTAAGAATGGTATTAACCCGCTATCGTTGCTTTAATTGAAACTCTTCTGCAATTTTATCTGCTTCATGTCATGAAAGTACGTCAGAATTTGGAGTGTTCTTCATGAATTATGATTGGTGATTATGTTAACTCCTTAGAAGAATTCTATACGACATGTATGGACTCCGTACGGTTAGATATTAAGATTTCATGGAAAGTGAATGATGACAGTAGGTCAGTGGTAGACCATAGTAATGCAGCAATGATTCTGCGAGTCATGAGTTGATTACAACCGTGAGAGTTGTATTGGAATGGATGTTGAGATTGAGTACCACTAATCGGGTCGTGTTGACGTATAAGTTATCTTCGGTAGAAAAACTAGGTCGATTATTTACCTATTGAATATTTATTCCTTCTTATCAATAGAGAGTCATATTACTATACGAGGAAGGTTGCAGTGCAGCATAGAATTCTAGTAACGATGATATCTAGAATGAGACCCCAGATTCGATTTTCAATGATGAGGGAGTTTCAAAGGTGATTGAGTATAAGCTCGAGGAAGAGCATGGGTCCATAGAAGGATGGACGGAATAGCAAAATATTTAGGCATGTGAAATACGATGCTATAATACTTGATGTTGATATAAATACATATATGTTTTGTTCTCCTATGACAAACCTCTATAGTTCAGGGGTAGATTCCAAACCAGATATTTTGTGGCAGTATATTTTATATATATACAATTCTCTTCAATTCGTTCTTTTCTCTCCTTTTCATTTCATATAAGCTGAGAAGAACAACCCTTCCAGAAGGGGAGGTATTGCCGAATGACTATCTATCTGTGTGATAGAAGCCTAGTAGGATACCACATGTTGTTTAATTGCTTGTCAAGTACTAAAGGCTGGCCACCTTCTGTACTAACTATGCAATAGAACAAGTGTTCATGATCATAGTGATCTCTCAACAAATTCCTTTACTTCTATATGATGGATCAAGCTTTCGAAGATGGAAACAGCTAAAGGAAGTAGTATCAGTACGGTGGTATTCCGATTCTAACGCGTTAGTGATACTAAGGTTGACGTGGTTATTAAAAGGTTATAGAACGCTAACGAGCAAAAGTATAACCAGTATAATATTAGGAACGGAAGGTAGTAGCGATTACGAACTGGAAAAGAATGGGTATTGAGAAGCAAAAGCTCTAATGCTAAAAGCTATAATGAGAGTCTGTGCAATAGACTTGAAAGAATTTGGAATGATCACTTAACGCGGATTGAGTTTTCTCACGATAATAGATCGTATGTCAGGTATTGAGATGTCGTCTTATGAGATCTTTGAGGGAAGACAATGCCGATCTCCCTTATGTCAGGATGATGTTGCAGAGCGCAAGATGCTCGGACCAGCAGTGGTCCAAAGGACCAAGGGTATGATAGATCTAATCAGAGGACGGCTGGTAGTAGCCCAAGATGGACATAAAAAGTATGTTGATTTGACACGAAAGGATAAAGAATAGGAAATAGGGGACCTAGTAATGTTAAAGGTATCCCTTGAAAAGGATGGATGAGGTTCGGAAATAAAGGAAAGGTAAGCCCACGAATGGTTGGACCCTTTGAGGTATTAAGACATATTGGGAAGTTAGCATATGAGCTAGCCCTACCCCCGAACATGTAGCAAGTTCATAACGTGTTCCACGTATCAATGTTAAGGAAGTGTAATTCGGATGCCAGATAAATAGGGGCATATGAGCGCATAGTAATGCAACCAGACGTAAGCTATATGGAGCAACCAGGAAGGGTTATAGATTGAAAAAGGAACAAGTGCTTAGGAGAAGGGTTATCAAACTATTCAGAGTTTGATAGAAGAACCACAATGTGGGAAAATTTACTCGAGAGTTAGAAAGTGCAATGTTAAGAGAGTATCCCTATTCATTTTCTATCTGATTCCGGGACGGAATCCTTTTAAGGAGGGGAGACTGTAATAACCCCAATTTTTGGAATTTTTTTGAAACCCTTATGAATAGTGATTTTGCTGATTATGCTGAATAAGAAAACTTTTCATACCACACAATGTAGGGGTTTTTTTATTGATCTTCTGAGATCTTATTAGTACTCTATATGGTATATAAGTGTATGTAAAGATCGGCAGAATCTAAATTCGAACACTTTAATTTTTCCCGGAAATTTACCAGATATAGAAAGAATTGAGTATAAGGTAACAGAATAAAAAGGATTTAAATTCGAGGATTATAAGAGAGGATCATAAAAGGAATATGATGTATTGAGAAAAGTTAAGGGAACCCAAGTAATAAGATCCCGGGTATGATCCCTCAAACGATAAACGAGAACGAAAGTTAAGCGAACCGTATAACAGATCAGCGGTCATTAACCAAGTAATTAGAAGCTAATCAAAGAGTTTAGTGGGGATGATGTCATCAAACCAATGAGAAGGGGACAAAGGTGGGAGGATGACATCACTTGGTGACATAAGCATGACCAAAGCAAGTGTGTTATTGGTTGATTTAGAACCACACAAAAGTTACCATGGTAAAAGGTAAGAAAACAAAACAAAACAAATCAAAATGTCAACCAACCAAGCCAAAACATTTCATTTTCACCAAAAACACAAAATTATTTCATCTTCTTCATCAAAGCTCTCGACTTTTCTTCTTTTCCAAAGAAAGAAAAATCAAAAATCCTAGTTCCAAGCTTTGTTAATTAGCAAGGTAATTATCCAAGACTCCTTATGCATAGATATAGCTATCCTACAAGTTTGAGCTCCTAAATCATTCACAATCTCTTCCTAAAAATCATGGAAGAAGATGGTGAATAGTGTTTTTCAAGAACTAAAATTTTTGTTCTTGAGTTTTTGTTTAGATTAAGCTTGGATTCCAAGCTAATTACTTGATTCTCCACTCTCCAAGGAAGGTATAACCCCTCCAAACCCTAACTTTATTTGAGTAATTAGGTTTAGTTTTGTTGTTATAATTTATGAGAGGCTTGTTTGTTGTGAATGTAGAAATTAGTTGGTTTTGTGAAGTTTTTGGAGTGGTAATTCTTGGATTGTTAATTAATGAACTTAAGTGTAGTCTAAATTCATGTTTAAGAATAGTATAAATTGATAATGTTGAGTTTTTGGGGCTGTTATGGTGAAGTATGGATGGAGTTTTGATTGGGTTGTGATTGTGGGTTGATTGTGAGATGAATTGGAGTGGTTTATGTTAGATATATTTGATAATGTCATGGCTAATATGTTTTATGTTTAGCTTTCAGAATCTTACGTGAACATGATAAATCAGTACTTAACTGTTGATCAGTACTTATACTGGAAGTCAGGACTTAAGGATATCAGTACTTATATTATCAGGAGATAATCATCAGAAGATAGATATCAGAACTTAAGTGCTGAAGGACTATCAGATAAGGACAGTAGATGATTAAAGGAAAGAAGATTGAGATAAACATAAGAAGAGATATGCATGAAGAAGGAATTCCGTGAAGAATGGAATACTTGGAAGAAAAGATATCTGATTGATATATTTTAGGAAGCAGAATTATATTCCATATCAATTAGCGATTATCTTGTAACTGTGTAGTATATAAACACAGACATAGGGTTTACACTACAAGTGTTATCATTATTAAAAAAAGATTATTCATTGTAACCCTTGCAGCTCTCGTGATATTTGTTCATCACTGAGAGGTAACAGTTCCATACTGTAACAGAGTTTATTGTTTCAATAAAGTTTATTTTCTGTTACTTAAGTTCATAAAGTTCGATTTGAGTGTACTATACACTGTATTCACCCCCTCTACAGTGTGTGTGTGACCTAACAATTGGTATCAGAGCCTATCTGTTAACATACATACAGTTAAAGATCCAAACACAATCATGTCGGACACAGAAACTCCAACTAAGCCTACCGCAACTGAGGAATCACCAAAGACACAAATTCAGAGTCGGTATGAGACCATCAGAGTCCCCATACTGAGACCATCTGAATATCCCATATGGAAGGTAAGGATGACCATGTTCCTGGAAGCAACAGATCCAGAATACCTTGATAGAATCAAGGAAGGTCCTCACAAACCAACCAAACTCACTGTTGCAGTTGCAGGTGAAGCAGCAAAGACCGTACCAAAGGAGAAGAATGATTATACTGCTGAGGACATAGCATCAATTGCTAAGGATGCTAAGGTACGACACTTACTGCATAGTGCCATTGATAATGTAATGTCAAACAGGGTAATCAACTGCAAGACTGCTAAGGAGATATGGGATGCTCTGGAAACAAGGTGTCAGGGAACTGACACAATTAAGAAGAACAGGAAGACAATACTCACTCAAGAGTATGAACACTTTGACTCAAAGACTAATGAGTCATTGAATGATTTATATGATAGATTTGTCAAACTTTTGAATGATTTGTCATTGGTTGATAAAGAGTATGATCTTGAAGATTCAAACCTTAAGTTCCTGTTAGCTCTTCCTGAATGCTGGGATTTGAAGGCAACGACAATAAGAGACAACTACAATCTTGATGAAACAACTCTTGACGAAATCTATGGAATGCTCAAGACTCATGAGCTGGAGATGGAACAAAGAAGCAAGAGGAAAGGAGGAAAGTCGAGGACAGTTGCTCTTAAGGCTGAAGAAGAATTCCCCAAAGCAGCTTCCTCAAAGAAAGACAAGGGTAAAGCTCTTTTCATAAAGTCTGATACTGAGTCATCAAGTTCTGAGAGTGATGATGACTCAGATTCTGAAAGCTTGCCTGAGACTGATGCTGATGAGGAGATGATGAAGCTGTGTGCTCTTATGGTGAAAGGAATCATAAAGATTATATACAGGAAGTTCAGGAAGGGAAAGAAGTTTTCCAGGAAAAGCATAAGTTCTGATAAGAAAAATTTCAGAAGATCTGAAGGCAGAGAAGGAAAGTCTGACAGAGGAGATTACACCAATGTTAAATGCTATAACTGTGGTGAGAAAGGCCACATATCTCCTGACTGCAAGAAGGTAAAGGGTGACAAAGGCAAGGCTCTTGTCACAAAGCAGAAAAACTGGACAGACACCTCAGACTCTGAAAGTGAGGAGAACTATGCATTGATGGCAAATGCTGATAAAGAAAGTGATGAGAGCAGTTCTGAAGCTACTGAAACAAAGGTACCTCAGACTACTTATGCTTTTCATACTGATGATATTAATGAGTTGAGAAGATATCTTAAAACCATGTTTGTTAGCTATAGAGATCAAACTTTAACATGTGAAAGATTAACTTCTGAAAATCTTGCATTTAAGAAAAGGAATGATTTCTTAGAAAAAAAGTTAGTCATGTTCCATCAAACTCAGAAGGATAGAGATGATGCTTTTTATGTTAGGAATGAAGTGCTAAAATTAAATGAATCTCTAAAAACTGAGTTAGAAAAGGAAAGAGAGATCATCAGGACTTGGACTAACTCTGGCAAACTAACTGAAAATTTGCTAAGTAGTGGAAACTAGAAAGAGGGCTTAGGTTATGGAGAAGATAAGAATGATAAAGGAACTAAAGAAATTAAGCCTGTTGTTAAGAAAAAGCCAAAGTTTAAACCTGTTAAGTTTGTAACTGTAAAGTCTGAAAATGAGAAATCAGAAGTTAAAGAGGAATTAACTTCTGACAAACTAAAACAGGAAAAGACAGCTGAAGTGAACATAGGCTTAATGACAAAGAAGCAGCTTAAGCATAAGCTGAAAGATGTCAAGAATGCAAACAAGGTAAAATCACCTAGAAAAAATAGGAATGGAAAGGAAGGTATGAATAAAAGCAATGATTATAAACCTGTTCCTGATGCTCCTAGGAAAACATGTCATAACTGTGGAAGTTCTAACCATCTAGCTTCTTTTTGCAGGAAGAATAAGAATATTAACTCCTTACCTTCAAAATCAGGAGTTAAGAGTCAGTCTGTTAGATACAAACCACAAAATCCTTGTTTTCATTGTGGTAGTTTATGACATTCCATTTATACTTGTAAGGAATATCATAGTTTGTACTATGATTATTATCAAATAAAACCTTCTTTGAAGAAAGTTTCCATTGTTCCTTCTAGTGTAAATTCTGATTCAAAGTCTGATAGTGTAAGTTCTGATAAGAAAAATGTTAACATAAACTCTGATGCTAAATCCGCTGCAAATGTTAACAAACTTAATAAGGCCAAAGGATCCAAGCAAGTCTGGGTCCTTAAAACTAATAATTAGTGGTCTTTGTGATTGCAGGGCAACAGGAAAAATATTCTAGTTCTGGACAGTGGATGTTCAGGACATATGACTGGAAATAAGGCCCTGCTATCAGACTTTGTGGAGAAAGCTGGCCCAAGTGTTTCTTATGGAGATGGCAACATTGGAAAAACATTGGGATATGGCAATATCAATCTTGGAAATGTCATAATTAAACAAGTAGCTCTGGTCTCAGGACTTAAACACAACCTACTGAGTATAAGTCAAATCTGTGACAAAGGTTATCATGTTGATTTCTTTGAAGAACACTGTGAAATTTTGAGTAAATCTAAAGGCAAAGTTGTTCTGAAAGGATACAGACATGGTAACATTTATGAAGCTAAGCTTTCAACAAGTACTGATGGTTCTGCAATCTGTCTGTTAAGTAGAGCATCAATTGAAGAAAGTTGGAATTAGCATAAGAAACTCTCTCATTTAAATTTCAACAATATAAATGAACTGGTCAAGAAAGATCTTGTGAGAGGATTGCCAAACACAGTATTTGCTCCTGATGGTCTTTGTGATTCATGTCAGAAAGCCAAACAAAGAAAATCTTCATTCAAGAGCAAGACTGAATCATCAATTCTTGAGCCTTATCATCTTATACATGTTGATCTATTTGGTCCAGTAAATGTCATGTCTATTGCAAAGAAGAAGTATGCGTTGGTCATAGTGGATGAGTTCACCAGATACACATGGGTGTATTTATTGCACACAAAAAGTGAAACTACATCTATCTTGATTGATCATGTCAAACAGCTGGATAAAATGGTCAAAGATTCTGTGAAAATTTTAAGGAGTGATAATGGCACTGAGTTCAAGAATTTGATAATGGAAGAGTTCTGTAAAATCCATGGAATAAAGCAGGAATTTTCTGCTCCTGGAACTCCACAGCAAAATGGAGTTGTTGAAAGGAAGAATAGAACTCTCATTGAAGCTGCACGTACAATGCTTGAAGAAGCAAAGCTTCCAACCTATTTCTGGGCTGAAGCTGTGCAGACTGCTTGTTTTACTCAAAATGCAACACTCATTAACAAGCATGGAAAAACACCATACGAGATGGTGAAGAAAAAGAAGCCAAATCTGAAATATTTTCATGTATTTGGATGCAAGTGTTTTGTTCTCAAGACTCATCCTGAACAGCTATCAAAGTTTGATCTAAAAGCTGATGAAGGAATCTTTGTTGGATATCCACTTTCCACAAAAGCCTTCAGAGTCTATAATTTGAGAACAAAAGTGGTCATGGAATCTATCAATGTCTCTTTTGATGACAAGAAGATCACCGGTCTTAAAGATTTCATTGACCATGATCAGCTGAGATTTGAAAATGAAGACTCATATTCTGATACTGAAAATCCTGACAGTCTAAGTCCTGATACTGCAAACTCTGATGGATTAAACTCTGATGTTATTGAAACTGTGGTGACTACGTTAAAGGAAGATGCACCTATGCAGGGGGAGCATACTCAAGATCCTACCACATTTCAAGAAACATCAGAACATGCATCTGGCTCTTCAAGTTCTGATTCGTCAAGTTCTGATAAGCCAAGTTCTGATAGTGCTGAAAATCTAAATACTGAAGAATCCAACTCAGAGAGCATAGTTTCAGGGGGAGCATCAGAAAATGAAAATAAAGATAGCATGGATCATGGGGGAGCATCCAGTTCTAGAGAAAACCTTCCATCTGCAAGGAAGTGGACAAAATTACATACACCTGATTTGATAATTGGAAATCCTGATGCAGGTGTCAGAACTAGAACAGGTACTTCAAATGAGTGTCTTTACAATTCTTTTCTCTCTCAGACTGAGCCAAAGAAAGTGGAAGAAGCTCTTCAAGATGCTGATTGGGTGCAAGCAATGCAGGAAGAGTTGAATGAATTTGAAAGAAACAAAGTCTGGACCCTAGTGCCAAGACCAAAGAATAGATCTGTTGTTGGTACAAAGTGGGTATTCAGAAACAAAACTGACAATGATGGCATAATTACAAGGAATAAGGCAAGGCTGGTAGCAAAAGGATATTCTCAACAGGAGGGAATTAATTATGATGAAACATTTGCACCAGTTGCTAGGTTAGAAGCCATAAGGATATTTTTGGCTTATGCTGCTCACAAAAAGTTTACTGTCTTTCAAATGGATGTGAAAAGTGCTTTTCTCAATGGAGAATTGGAGGAAGAAGTATATGTTAAACAACCTCCAGGTTTTGTAGATACCAAACATCCAGATTATGTCTACAGGCTTGATAAAGCACTTTATGGACTTAAGCAAGCTCCTAGAGCATGGTATGAGCTTTTAGCTCAGTTTCTTCTGGAAAGTGGATTCAACAGAGGGACAATAGACAAAACACTGTTCTACCTCAACCATGGAAAGGACTTACTTCTGGTCCAGATTTATGTTGATGATATCATTTTTGGATCTACAAATGACAAACTTTGCAAGAAGTTTGCCAAACTAATGCAGTCAAGATATCAGATGAGTATGATGGGGGAACTTAGCTATTTTCTGGGCCTTCAAGTCAAGCAGAATGAGGAAGGCACTTTTATTTGTCAAACCAAGTACACCAGAAACTTGCTAAAGAAATTTGGAATGCAAGATTGTTCAAGTGCATCCACTCCAATGGCCACTGCGACAAAACTGGATAAGGATACCGGTAAATCAGTAGATATTACTGGCTACAGAGGTATGATTGGCTCTCTACTCTATCTAACTGCTAGTAGACCTGATATCATGTATGCTACCTGTCTTTGTGCAAGATTTCAAGCAGATCCAAGAGAACCTCACTTAACAGCTGTAAAAAGAATTTTTAAGTATCTTAAAGGAACAGCTGCTCTGGGATTATGGTATCCTAGAGAATCAGATTTTAAACTAATAGGTTACTCAGATGCAGATTTTGCAGGTTGCAAAATTGACAGGAAAAGCACAAGTGGAAGCTGCCAATTTCTTGGAGGCAGATTGGTTTCTTGGTACAGCAAGAAACAAAAGTCAATTTCCACATCAACTGTAGAAGCAGAGTATATTGCTGCAGGAAGCTGTTGTGCACAGATTCTTTGGATGAAGAATCAGTTACTGGATTATGGGTTAACATATTTCAAAATCCCTATTTACTGTGATAATCAAAGTGCTATTGCTATGACAGGTAATCCAGTTCAACACTCAATGACAAAGCACATCAGCATCAGGTACCACTTCATCAGGGAACATGTGGATGAAGGTACAGTGGAATTGCATTTTGTTCCCACAGATCAACAATTGGCAGATATCTTCACAAAACTATTATGTGAAGCTACTTTTACAAGATTGGTAAATGAACTTGGAATGGTTTCAGGTTCTTTCTCTAAATCTGCTTAGACTTGTTCTGTGTTATCAGACTTTATGCTCAGTATTTACAGAATTAATCTCATTGTATATTCTGTGCTTAATTGATAAATGTCTTTAAGTACTGACTGTTGTCTGATATATGTTTCTAAACTATGATAAGTGATATGTTTGTTCTAGTACCTATTCAATCCTATGAGGATAACTGTGCTAGATAACTGACCTAATAGTCTTTAATCAACAAATGATTCCATGTAAGAAGTAATTATTTCGGTGGAAATCTTATGACACTAGCAAATTCTGATAATTGAGCTTAGTTAAGTTTACTTTGTATATCTTATTACTAAGTCACAAATTAGAATAATGCTACTCATCTGTTAAGTTCTGATACTAGTAAAACTGCTGAATGTACTAAGTGCTGATAAACCTCACTTATCAAAAGAAAAAGCAAAAAGATCAAAGAATAAAATCAGGTACTCCTTTGAGATCTAGAGTAAAAATGTGGAAGGGACGACCCAAGTGCATTGCTGGTATTAAGTAAATATGCATTAGAAAAGCAAAATATTTTCTTGGTGACTTTTCACACTCTATGATTACTGGAGAAATACTCTGAAAATAGCATAAATTCTGATAAACAGTCGTGACTCACTTACACTGAGAAGCCACTGTAAAATAGAATTGCAAAAGATGCATAAAATTAGCACAAAACAGTTGAGATGGACTCAAGCATGAACTCATTCATCAGTAGGTTTCAGGACAATGACAGATCTTTAGCAAAATTTTAATTATGCCTTATTTCTAAGATGTACTGAAGTGAATCAGACTTTACTCTTTGTCTGTTTTTAGCTTAATGCACACACTAATCACTCCATCTGAATGATGAAAATTTCTGTGGTGGTCTATGTTATTTTAGATAAACAGTCATAGTGTCATTATTGCACAAATTCTGAGGACAAGTTCTACGTTACACGTTCTAATGATTAAGTTCTGACGTCCATAACTCAGAACTTGTATGAGTATTTACTAAGATGTGCATTCCTTTTTTGTGTTCAGAAATTATGTTCTGATGACTGTTAAGTTCTGGTATAGGTCTAAGTTCTGATTTCTCAGTCTAATCCTTTACTTGGCTTATCTGTGAATAAAATTTGATAATAGTCTCAGTTCGAACTAGAATATGTTGAAGTGGAAGATTAATAGTCACTATGATTAGGATTAATGGTATTCGTACTTGAACAGTCCACTGTTTCTTGTGTCTTGTGCGGTCTAGACCATGATTCCTCTTTCCAATGACTGTTATTCTTTTTCAAAGTCTAGGGAGACGAGGTAGAATTAATTCTACCTGTCAGCATTAAATATCTTTGCGTCTCTTGGCATTCTCTTGCCTATATAAGCAGCCACTTCACATTAGTCTTCTCATCACACTTTTATCACAAATTCAGTCTTGTTTTTTATTTACGATCACAAATGGATGAATTTGGCTGGTTCTACAATTACGGTGATGAGACTGTGCATGTCTTTTTGAATGGAATTCCAACTCCCTACCCAATCACCAACATCCCTCACAATCTCTGGATTCAATTTCCAGAGGTTATCAAACGTGATCTGGTGGCCGTTCGAAGAGACCTTCACCTTTGTCGTATCCGTCAGCAAGAGCGAATCATACGACTCACCATCTTGTTTGTCGAAGATAGGAAGAGGAAGATGACTTAATCTTGTCTTCTTCCTGTTCTTCTTCATCCTCAGCTTTGTCAGGCTTCTTAGCTAGGACTAAAGCTGTTGATGTTAGGATTAGGAGCTTAGGGAAAATCTTGTATAAGTATTGATGTAATTTCCATTTCATAAATGTATTGTCTTGATATATTAATGAAAGTTGTTTTTACTTCAAGATTTTGTCTCTGAGTTATTTCATCTTGTGTTGATAAATCCTGATTGATGTTCTGATGACCATATATATTTTGTTTTATATTAAGTTCTGATTCATTTTCAGCACTTACATATCTAATTTATCTTGGTTATTTTCATGTGATGTATTTTCAGAATTTCAATGATGCAGTGAAAAATAATTCAATCAGTGCTAACAGTTTAAATTTTGAATTAAAATTGTTTCTCTTGATAAATGGAACGGTTTTTCCTTGAAACTAGGCAACTGGCACCTACTGTGAAGCCTACATCCTCTAAGCCAAAGAGAACAAAGACTGTTCCTCAAACACCTCAAAAGAGGAGGAGAATTACTTTGAGAGATGAATCAGATTCTGAGGAACAGATTCCTTCTTCAGAACCTGTGGTAAATGAAGTTGAGAAAGCAACTTCTCAGAAGGATTCTGAAATTGGGGGTTCTAGGCTTCTCAAGAGGCTTAGACGAATGGTAGTTCCTGAAACTCCCAAGGAATCCAAATCAACAAGGAAGTACAAGAAACAGAGGGCACAAAGGCCAGTTTCAGATGATGAGGAGGAAGCAGCTAAGGAAGGGGATCAGGAATCTCTGATCTCACAAGACAAGGAATTTGCTCCAGTCACTTCTTCTCCATCAACTCCATCTCAGGAAGCTGTATCTGACAAGGCTAACTCACCATCTGTGTCTCTTGTTGATCCAGGCACAAGTGCTGAAATTGATATTCAGAACCTGGTTGTGCTTGAAATACTTTTCATAGAAGCTCCAACAGCAAATAATCCTTCCACAACACCTGTTACTGATGCTGTTCAAACTCCAGAGTTATCAACAACACCTTCTCTGCATCAAGATGCTGATGATCAGATTTTAGGTGAGCATCAGGATATGGCTGTTGATCAGAACTTAGTATCAGATCAGCAATTAGAGGATGCTGAAGCCTCCATTGCTACTCACAATGTTGTCTTATCAGAAGATACTGATTCTTTAAGTTCTGATGCTGTAAATGTTGGAGATACTGGTGAAGCTGCTCCAACTTTCGATGCTGATGAAGCAGGTCCTTCAAGACATACTCCACCACCGACTCTTCCTAAGTCTGAACTGGTAAAGGAGTTTGTTATCAGGGATGCACCAGTGCCTTGGAGTGAAACTCCTGCAGGTCAAGAGTGGACTAAGGAATGGAACTCAGTTTCATGTGTTCCAAATGCTTTACATCTTGCTGAGCACTTGACTAAAGCTGATGAAATGTTAAATTCTGATGATTTTAAAACCCAGCTTAGAGTCACTGCATTGAGTACTAAACATCTACAAGGTCTTCATTCAACTACTCATGCAGAGCTACACAAGATTCAGGAGAACTTTATCAAACAGGAACAAGTTTGGAAAATTGATAAGAAAAAGTTCTTTCAACCTACCATTGACAGGATTGCTTATATTGAGAAAACTCAAGAGAAACAACAAGCTCAGATTGATCAAATTCTGACAAATCAAGCTTCTCAGCAATCGCAACTTACTGAAATCCAGACCTTAGTGGAACTACTTATCTCTCTTTTACTACCTGCTGATGCCAAAAAGGGGGAGAAGGTAATTAAGTCCAAATGCAAAACCAACAAGACACTGCAAGGAAAGGATGATGGTAAAGATGACCAAGGAAACTCTGGAATGGGCAGCGGTCATAGTCAAGGTAGAAGGTTTATATCAAGACAAGCTAGTCACAGAACAAGTTCTGATACTGGGAAAAGAATAAGTTCTGCTGCTGGTAAAAGGATAAGTTCTGATGAACTTCTAGATCTTGATGAGGAAATGTCAAGACAGTTATTTCTTCAAGAAAATCCAGGAATGGACTTGGAAAGTTTAAAGGAAGAAGAAGCCAGACTTAAATCAGAGAAAGTTACATCTAAATCTGAAGCTTCTGGTAAAAAGTCACTTCCAAAACTTAAAGGCATTGTGATCAAAGAAAGGACACATACTGAAGCAACATTGGCTAGATCACAACCACAGATAGATCCAAGATCCAAGGGTAAAGAAAAGGTTGGTGAACCTATCAAGGGTTATGTACCTCCTGAGGAAGAAGAAATTGCTGATGAAAAAGATGATCTTGCTCTGACTTCAAGAAAAGTTCTTAAAATAACCTCTGACATGGCTCAAGTTGTTCAGAGTCAAGAAATTGTAAGTTCTGATATTCAGAAGAAGCAAGTAACCTCTGACAGAGCTCAAGTTAACTTGATATCAGAAAATAGATCAAAGACACTCCTACCAGGATTCACTAAAGCAAAACAGACTCAATCTTTGAAGACTACTGCAAGTGGTTTTGAAGCAAGAGTAGTTACTGGAAAGGAAGCTAGAGATAAAACTGGATTGGGAAGTGCTGATGAAAGAAGAGTACACAATACTACCAATGATCCAACTTCCTTGAGTGAACCAGGTATTGGAGCAACTCCTGAGAGATTGAATTCAATCTTGAGTCTGACAAAGCTTATGTCATAAGACTAGATCAGGAGTTGAGAAAAGCAAAGATTAATGATCTCAGAGCTGCAATCTTTCAAACTGGTGAAGATACTGCAGAGCTTAAAGATGTTAAAAGGAGAATGATTGATGAACTAAGATATGCTGAGAAATGTTTGTTGAAAAACTATCTCAGAACAACTCCTGACATCAGAGAGATCAGAAAATGAAGAAGCCAAGTCGAAGATCTACAACTGCTTAAATTCTGATATTTATACAGATTGAAGTTGTTATCAGAAGTTGAAATTGGTAAAAACTTTAAGGACTGTAAGTTGTAGTTATCTAGTCTATTTCTCATGCATTTGTACTTAATGTTTTTGACATCATCAAATATCTGTTAAACTTGTATATTTTGTTAATTTACAAGTTGGGGGAGATTGTTAGATATATTTGATAATGTCATGGCTAATATGTTTTATGTTTAGCTTTCAGAATCTTACGTGAACAGGATGAATCAGTACTTAACTGTTGATCAGTACTTATACTGGAAGTCAGGACTTAAGGATATCAGTACTTATATTATCAGGAGATAATCATCAGAAGATAGATATCAGAACTTAAGTGCTGAAGGACTATCAGATAAGGACAGTAGCTAATTAAAGGAAAGAAGATCGAGATAAACATAAGAAGAGATATGCATGAAGAAGGAATTCCGTGAAGAATGGAATACTTGGAAGAAAAGATATCTGATTGATATTTTAGGAAGCAGAATTATATTCCATATCAATTAGCGATTATCTTGTAACTGTGTAGTATATAAACACAGATATAGGGTTTACACTACAAGTGTTATCATTATTAAAAAAAGATTATTCATTGTAACCCTTGCAGCTCTCGTGATATTTGTTCATCACTGAGAGGTAACAGTTCCATACTGTAACAGAGTTTATTGTTTCAATAAAGTTTGTTTTCTGTTACTTAAGTTCTTAAAGTTTGATTTGAGTGTACTATACACTGTATTCACCCCCTCTACAGTGTGTGTGTGACCTAACAGTTTAAATTTGGGTAATCGCGTAAACATAGCCGTCGTAATGTCCGATTTACTTTAGGCTGTTTTTGTTCTTAACATTAGGACCCGTGAACTCACTTCTAGATTTTGACCATTGCCATGATTAGATAGTTCATGTTACGAGCTTCATTTTGATATGTAGTTCGTTTGATTCCAATGTACGGTTTAGGAGAAACGACTGTTTTAAGTAACGGCGTTTCGCGAACGAACCATTACCCCTCGCCTTACTTTGAAACATAGGTTAAAGACCTTAAATGACTAATTGGAGTATGAAACATTTATGTAAAGTGTATTAGGCAGTTGGTAAGGCACTCGCGAAAGAATCGCCTTAAAACCCTTAATGGTTAATTTATTAAAAATGGTGGAGCCGAGGGTACTCGAGCGACTTAAGTGAATCGTTAAGCGCGAAAGTGAACGTTAGGACTCTAAATGGTTAAAGTCTAGTTTCTTAAGCGACCGGGGTTTAGTTCCGACTTATGTTGTTGTTCATAGGTTATCGGACCCACTCTAAGCTTAAGTCTATCCGGGAGCACTCAGGCAAGTTTTCTACCCGTTATACTGTTGTTGTGATGTAAATATATGTATTAGCAAATTCTTGCGATATATTGTAGCATGTGATATGGTATATATGCATGCCTGTTTCGTATCCTTGATACATATAGCTGTTGATTCAGTTGATAATACCTATTCTAGAGATAAGCGGTAATTTGCATATACCCTTAGTATAGGGGACCCAAAGGAGAACATTTTTCTAAAACCGGGAGTCGATGCTCCCGAGTATAATATATATATATATATATATATATATATATATATATGAATAGTTTTTAAAATTATGAATCAAATAAGGTTTATTCGATAACTTTATTTTATTAATGAATATTATTTTGAATATTCATTCGAGGGCTTATGACCCCGTTTATTTTATTATTGAATATTATTTTGAATATTCATTCGAGGGCTTATGACTCCGTTTATTTTATTAATGAATATTTTTTTGAATATTCATTCGAGGACTTATGACTCCGATTAATTGCTAATTATTATTCTTTATTTTATTAAGGAATAATGTGTCGATGATCAAACTCACTTTTGATTATTCAAATAAAGATAGTACTTTCGTAAAAGTATATCTTTGGTTATTTAATAATCATTGCAAGTATAAATTTTAAAACTTCTACTTCAATTATTTTTATAAAGATTATTCTTTATGGGAATATTATTTAAATAATAATATTTAGATATTTTCTAATATATTGGGACTGATTTATTTTATTAAATCAGCATTACTCCAAACATTCTTAAAAATGTTTGCGAGTCTTCAAAATGATTTTAAAAGTTAGAGCGGATCCCAAAACTCATTTTTATAATATTTAAGATCTTCCTTTCAAAGGGGATTTAAATATTCGCTCAAAACCTGAGGGATCCGGCTCTGTGGTGTGTTTTATATTCGCAACAAGGTTGCTATTTCGATAAAAGAGTTTTTGATTACTTACCCAACACTCGGGAAGTAAAATTCTTGGAACAAGTTAATCCATTAACAAACATCGCCTGGGAAATATTGGTGAGTTTTCCTTTCCAACTAGATACGACTTCTTGGTGGAGCCGTATCAACAAGTTTCTACTTGGGGAAAGGGGGGACGAGCTTTACGTTTCAGAGTCATGGATTTCATCTGAACTAGGAGTGGCGTAAGTGGTCGAGTAGCGCCGGCCCAGCCTTATTATATTGGCCCAAATGGCCCGGAAGTTCCGCTAAGACGGTCCATTCCTTAGGAGTCCAGTGTTCGGTTGACAAGTAAATCCGACAGGTTCTCCTCTACATGTAGAAAATGGTGGGGTTGCACTACTACGACTGATCATCGTAAGTGGTCTTCCTGGCGCGGCAAACTCCCGTAATGAGTTCATCATCCAATTGGATATTTCTGCAATACTACCCAGAGCACTTCGATAGAAAGGCTACGGTTGGGCGATTGTTGAGTGTTGGCAGGGTCAAGTTTTCAAAATGATGTTCGCATCAAATGAAGTATCTCATAACTTTATTTTATTTTGATGATATTTTAAAGATTGATTCTATACAAGTTTTGTCTTGTAGCTTAATCAATGGGATGAACTATTTATACATTGAACGGTGGTAGTTCAAGTAGTATTCGGAAAAGATATAAGTATATTGGAGTATCTTGTAACTTCATCTTTTAAACTTATATCTAGTTAATGATTGTCTTATGAATGACAAAGGTTTCAGAAAAACGTTGAGACAAGGTTAGATATATGAGATCACCTTGCAACGATATTTTTATACAGTTATACACTGGAACTCTGTGTGTATTATGCATGGAAGAGGACTTCCAAGATTTTGAAAAGTATATATGTATATATACTGAATATTTTGTGACTTCATCGCATTAAGATATCAGCTTAGTTCATTTCTTCTTGACCAAGACTTTCATGAGTACTATGAGAATGCTCATATATTGTTAATTATTATATATATTATTTCGGTGGGCTTGTTGCTCACCCTTGCTTTCTTCTTTCATCACATAACATCAGATAGACAAGATGAACAGGACCAAGCTCCCAATTCACGAGCGGATAGGAAACGTTCTGCAGTTTCCTATAGGCGTTGATGTCGCTGTAGCTGAGGTAGGAACTACCAATAGGCTAGGCTTTCAACTTTTGATGTACCAGACTTATATATCTTTATCAATTATAATAATGGCAAAGAAATGTAAATTTATTCAGAAACCCTTTTAAGGTGTAATGGCATATAATTTTGGAATAAAATGACTCGTGTTATTTTTGGATATTCATCTCTGAGACTATAACTTGTGGTGTGTGTGTTTATTGTGGGGTCACAGTACAGAGTAGTTGATTGTTTATTAAGATTGGGTGTTATTAAGGGAAATGGAACTCGTGACAACCCGGATCCCCGACCCCGGATTTGGGGGTGTTACAGGAATGATAAGGGTAGTATAAGTTGAGAGGGTGCATAATAAGTAGCGCATGAGTGCGAGTTGCCGTAAATTAGAACATAACCTAATGAAATGAAATGTGTTTATGGTTATAGATTTCCGAGCGGAACCTAGAGCATCCTCCACCTCGAGATACCCGGACAAGTTTACGAACCCAACCGCATTTTACTGTTGTGTTATAAAAGGATTGTTTTACTATCATTGCATAAATACCATGCTTGCCATGATACGTAGTTGTTGAAATTTCGGCTAACGTAGCGATGTTGTACGATAAAGTATATAACGTGAAATGTTATTTCTCTTTAAGCGTGACGTATTATATAAGACCGAGAGTCGGTAGGGATTAAGATAAAACCCGGGAATCATTCCGGTGATATTATAGGACGGTTATAAGTCCATAGTAGTACGTTTTAAAGGGACTCATCGTCCACTTACGAAACATTAAAACACCTCGAACTTTTATTAAAACGATTTCCCAACGATCATATTCCCTCAACTATATTTTATTGTTCGAATAATAAATACTATATACTTATTCCTTATTATGGGAGTAGTATACTCCGACGATTATTTATTTCAAACCCGATTAATCACTATAGATTATTAATTATGGAGACACAATCTAGTTGAGGAATATTATTTTAAATATTCTTTTAAAGAGTAAACTCATTCGAGGTTTAATTATTTATCGATTATCATTTAATTATTTATTAAAGGGTTTATTATTGATTTAAAAATCATAGATCCTGATTTAAAATATACTTTCTGATTTCAGAATATCATTCGAATAATTTCAGATCGTCAGTGAATATTATCCTGACTTATTTAATATTTTGAATATAGTTTCAAGGAAAAACTTTTCCCCCTTATTAATTATCTGTTGACAACGGTCAACTCACATCCTTAGTACTTCCTCTGAAATTCTCGGAAGTACGTGTATACATATATATACATTTATATCTTAGAGAGATAAGCTGTTTCTATCAACAAGCAAAACGCTTTGGGAACTTTGATGTGGTTCGAGTTCTCGAGATTGATAGAATTCTTTTAAAGGACAAGGGAGGGGTAGACTCTGGTACTATATGTGCTAGATGGACTACCAAAGGTACCGCAGGCGAAGGTACTCAGTGTACTCAGGAACTTGTGAAGTATGTGTATACCCGAAAATGGGACACGTAGCCCGAATGCGGCAAGGGTGATAACTGGGATACGAAGGTGTCGTCCTTCTACTAGTAGAAAAGGTTACTATTATCGTATTACGACTGATCATCGTATACGGTGGCTCCAACGAGTGTCCTAATTCTTCCAATTGGAATTGAGATGCAATACTATAACCCAAGCCTAGGTGCTGGGATTACTATTAAGGTATTCGCAGGATATTAAAATCCCTTAAAGAATTGTTTTCATAAGAAGGTGTGTATCACCAAGGAAAACTATTTTTAAATAAAACATAAATATCATATATGATGTTATCATACAGTCATTTTCATACTGTACATTATTATGCTGGGTATTATAGCTCACACTTGTTTTCTTAAATTGACACAACACAACAGTGAATCAAGATGCCTTCCATGAGAATCATAGCCAGGAAACGGGTAGGAAATGGCCAGCTGTTCCGTAGATTGTTTGGTGTTGTACCACAGGTAGTCAGAATGAGCTGGATTAGTTTTCAGTTGTTTATAGTTCGGCTTATTTATAAGTATGACTTATGTAAGGTAATAAACAAGAAACGTATATTTGGCCGGCGGACTAGCCTTACCTAAAGGTCACTCCCCGGTAAGATTAATTACTTTTGGGTTGTAATAAGTATCACTTGATGGTTGATAAGTACTCTAGTTATGATGGTTCGTTTCCAAGATAATAACCTGTAAGTGTGTGTGTGTGTGTGTGTGATAAGTGTGGGGTCGTGAAGCGTGAGTATTTATATACTGTAGTGTGAGTTGTGTGGGTTTAGATGGCGTGGCCTCCGAGACTCCTGACCCCGGGTTTTGGGGCGCCACAGAAATGGTATCAGAACCTTAGGTTATCAAACCTTGGAAACGATAGGACATAAAATACGTAGACATAAGAATAGTAAAATAATCAATTAGAGCTCAAGTCGAGTTCGTCGTCGGCCTACACGGGTAGTCTTGACAGTTTTACCCTCAAAGAAATTCCAACTCTAAGTTAGTAACACCTTGCCTATTGTATCAGGTACTAGTGGAGTCTAGGAGGGAGGTTGATCCTGTTGATGATGTCATGATTCTTGAGTGTGACCTTATTCCTGAGCCAGAGAGCCCACCCATTGATGATTCAGACGATGACCCTACTGAGGATGTCCTAGAAGAGGAAACTAACCTTCATGTCCCCATAGCTAATGGCGTAGTATGGAGGGATGTAGAGATGTACCCTCACTAGGCTATTCGCTCTCCTACACCACCCCCAGGGATCCAGAGCCCTATGCCCTATACTGATGATGATGAGGAGGAGGCGATACGTGCACAGTTCCACGAGGTTCATGATATATCCTCTAGCGACCCAGATTCACCTCTACCACCACCGGCGACCATGCATGTAGCCGTACACGACTGGATAGTGGGTCAGCTTAACGCTGAGATCACTGCGGCATCTGCTCGCATTGTGGAGTTACGCCAGGCACTGACAGCTGAGAGAGCCACCCGACTAGGATACCCAGGAGATTTCAGAGCTGCTTCCCCAACCATAGCCCGCAGAGAGATCGATGGGATCGAGCTCCGTACCAGGGTTCAGATGAGGATGACAGCAGTGGGAGGATACATCCCAGTAGCTTATGCAGAGCTGATGATTGCAGGAGCGATGATGAGGGTGCGTGACCTCACTCGCAGTGACAGTGACTGAGAGACTAGTGACTAGATATGGACCTTGAAGAAGGTTGGGTGACTTGTCACCAATTTTGATAGGATAGCTAGTAATAGATAGCGTTCCTAGCCCTTTAGGGTACACGGCTTATGTATTTTCATTTCAGTATTCAGAACTAGTAGTGATAGATTGTAATCAGGCATGTATGAACTCGGCTAGTTGTTTCATCCCCAAGATATAAATGGGAGATCTTATTAATATATATCTAAGCAGTTATTAAGAAATGATGTCTATATTAATGTACTTTATAAAAACCTGCTAGATAATAAATGACATGCTTACATATGAATAAAATAATCTGACTGTTATAATTACAACTATGTTGACCAATTTTCAATATCAGAACAATGCCACCCCGTAGAAGAGGAACCAGGGCACAGCCCGCAGAATCTGTTAACCAACAACGAGGTGAACCTGACCCTGCAGTGAATGAGGAAAGTGAAGAAGACCTAGACTATAATGAATATGATGAGGAAGAATATGTAGAAGAAGAGGCTAAGGATACCCATCAGGGAGGGAACCCCATGAATGAATTTATGGAACTGCTAAGAGCAAATATGAACCAACAGCCTATTCCACCACAGCCACATGCTGCCCAACAGACTGCAGCTACTGCCTTTAGAGCCTTCAAATATCTCAAACCCCCAGAGTTTCTAGGATCTGCCGACCCCGTTGAAGCACGGGCCTGGCTCAAAGAAATAGAAAAGTCCATCGAAATACTAGGTATTGAGGAATGACACAAGACTATTTTCGGTTCTTACATGCTGAAAGGAGAAGCTAACTACTGGTGGGAGTCCAAACGAAACCTAGAGACTGATGTTGTGATCCCATGGGATAGATTTACCCGACTGTTCTTAGACAAGTATTTCCCTAGGTTTATGGAAACCCAGATGGAGATTAAGTTTTTGGAGTTGAAACAGGATAAGATGAATGTGGCATAATATGAGGCCAAATTTACTGAGTTATCAAGATTTGTGCCTGAGTTCGTGAATACCGAAGAAAAGAAAGCGCGAAGGTTTTAGCTTGGTTTGAAATAGTGGATACAGAACCGAGTAGCAGTGTTAGAGCTGATAGACTATGCCACCTTAGTGCAAAAAGCCTCGATTGTTGAAGCTGGCAGTGAGCAGAGTATGAAGGAAAAAGAAAATAGGAAAAGGAAGATAAGAAGCCAAGGAATAGGAACCGGGAACAGGAGCCTTCCGAGCAGGTTTGTTAGGGGAGCGGTGTCCCAACCTGCACGAGACCCCGGATTCAGAAAGGCCCCAAGCGAGAGTGTTGGCCAGGGCGGAGGAAAATCTAGGGCAACATTTCATAGCCAACCACGTGCCCCAATACCAGAGTGTCAAACCTGTAAGAAGAGACACCTTGGAGTGTGTACCCAGATAAGAGCCCCTCTGAGATGTTACCGGTGTGACCAAATCGGACACCTTGCCAACAACTGCACCCGACCCAATGTAACGTGTTTCCAATGTAGAAAGGTAGGACACATGAGAAAGGATTGCCCAACGTTGAATCCCCCAGCCTTAGGAATGAGCAAAGCTACATCCAACCGACTCCCAGCTGTTAGGACCTTCAACATGACTGTTCAAGATGCTGTCCGAAACACCGACGTGATAGCAGGTACCCTTTTGTTAAATTCCAAACATGCAAATGTCCTATTTGATTCTGGAGCAACCAAGTCTTTTATATCTCAAGATTTTGCTAAAAAGTTAAAACTTAATGCCATACCCTTACGTGAGATATTACGAGTGGAAATAGCAAACAAAGAAATAATTCCTGTAAATTAAGTACAACCTAAGTGCAAGTTGAAATTAGAAGGGAAGATCTTCGAGATTGACTTAATCCCATTCGCGTTAGGAGAATTTGATGTAATCTTAGGAATGGATTGGTTATCCAGTAACGGAGTGCAAATAGATTATTAACGGAGGAAAGTAAAGATAAGAGTGCAGAATGAAAAATAAGTCAACGATAGAACAGAAAGTTCTAACCATGCTACATGCAAAAAGATTGTTAAGGAAAGGTAACGAGGCCTATTTGGCTTATGTGGTAGATACCAGAAAGGAAGTCCCCAATATACAGGACATACCCATAGTAAACGAATTCGAGGATGTATTTCCAGAGAACTTACCAGGGTTGCCACCTGTCAGGGAAATAGAATTCGTGATAGAATTAGCACCAGGAACGACACCAGTATCCAAGGCCCCATATAGGCTAGCCCCAGTTGAGATGAATGAACTAGCTTCTCAACTGCAAGAGTTATTAGATAATGGAATGATAAGACCCGGTGTGTCGCCATGGGGAGCGCCAGTGTTGTTCGTAAAGAAAAAGGACGGCAGTATGAGATTATGCATAGACTATCGAGAGCTGAATAAACTAACTATTAAGAATAGGTACCCTCTCCCCTGGATTGATGACCTATTCGACCAACTCAAGGGAGCTGTACATTAATCTAAAATAGATTTAAGAACAGGATATCACCAGTTGAAAATCAAATCGGAAGATATACCGAAGACTGCTTTTCGCACTAGGTATGGACACTATGAGTTCTTAGTTATGTCGTTTGGGTTAACCAATGCACCCACAACCTTTATGGATTTCATGAACAGAGTATTCAAAAAGTACCTGTATATATGTGTGTGAGTTTTTATCGTTGATATTCTAATCTACTCCAAGACATAGCAAGAACACGCAGAACATTTGAGGATAGTCCTGGAAATCTTGAGGAATGAGAAATTGTATGCCAAGTTCTCGAAATGCGAGTTTTGGTTGAGAGAAGTTCAGTTTTTAGGACATGTGGTGAGTAGCAAAGGAGTTTTAGTTGACCCTGCCAAGATAGAGGTGGTATCCAATTGGGAAAGACCAACTACCCCAACGGAGGTTAGGAGTTTTGTGGGTTTAGCATGATATTACCGAAGATTCGTGCAAGATTTTACTAAGATAGCCGGTCCACTAACTAGACTTACCCGGAAAACAGAAAAGTTTTTATGGACTGAGAAATGTGAGGAAAGTTTTCAAGAACTGAAAAGGAGGCTGGTGTCAGCACTAGTGCTCGCTTTTCCCGATGGAAAGGGAGAGTTTGTGATATACAGCGATGCATCACTTAAAGGATTAGGATGTGTACTGATGCAACACGGCAAAGTTATAGTGTATACCTCTCGATAATTGAAGGAATATGAGGGAAGATACCCTATGCATGATCTAGAATTAGCAGCCATAGTGTTTGCCCTGAAAATTTGGAGACACTACCTATACGGTGAGAAATGCGAGATCTATACTGACCATAAAAGCCTCAAATATATTTTCACTCAGAAGGAACTGAACATGAGACAGAGGAGATGGTTAGAGTTGATAAAAGACTACAACTGTGAAATTTTGTATCACCCAGGTAAAGCCAATATGGTGGATGACGCCCTTAGTAGGAAGGAAAGACTCAAGATGATAATGAAATTGGAGCAGTTGATTAAGGAATTTGAGAAGATAGAAATTAACGTAAGGATGACCGGTAGGGGAACGGAAGGATTATTCGAGATTAAGCTAGTGTCGGAGCTGACTGAAAAGATACGAGTATGTCAGGAAAAGAAGATGAGTGAGGAAAGAGGAACTTTGACCGGTGTAGAAGTGAGATGCGAGAAGGATGAGAAATGGATCATGAGGTATGCGTCCCGAATTTGGATTCCAAATGTGCAAGAGTTAAAGGATGAGCTGCTGCACGAAGGGCACAACTCTAGATCTTCAATCCACCCAGGAAGTATGAAAATGTACCGTGACCTTAAGGAATATTATTGATGGCCTAACATGAAGAGAGAAATAGCAGAGTGGGTCAGCAAGTGCTTGACATGCCAGAGAGTGAAGGCTGAACATCAGCGACCTAGTGGACTATTACGACCCCTAAAGATTCCGGAATGGAAATGGGAGCATATAGCCATGGATTTTGTGACAGGCTTACCAAGAACAAATACCAATCATGATGCCATATGGGTTATCATATATAGATTGACCAAGTTCGCACACTTCCTATCAATCAACGAAAGATACACCGTAGACAAGTTTGTAGATATTTACTTGAAGGAAATTGTAGTAAGACACGGCGTTCATGTAGCCATAGTGTCAGATAGAGACCCAAGGTTTAATTCACGATTTTGGAGAAGCTTCCAGTAATGCGTAGGCACCAGACTAAATATGAGTACCGCTTAACACCCCCAGACTGATGGACAAAGTGAAAGGACTATTCAGACTCTGGAAGATATGCTACGAGTATGTGCCATTAATTTTAAAGGAAATTGGGATGACCACTTACCCCTGATCGAATTTGCTTACAACAATAGCTATCACGCTAGCATAGGAATGCCCCCGTATGAAGCTCTTTACGGAAGGAGATGTCGCTCTCCCCTATGTTGGGACGAAGTCGGAGAACACAAGATATTAGGACCAGAGTTAGTCCAGCAGACCAGAGAAATGGTAGAACTCATCAGGAAAAGACTGGTAGCAGCCCAGGACAGACAAAAGAAGTACGCCGACCAGACCAGGAGGGATAGGGAATATGAAGTATGAGATTCTGTGCTATTGAAGGTATCTCCTTGGAAAGGAGTGATGAGATTTGGAAAGAAAGGGAAGCTGAGTCCCAGATTCATAGGACCCTTTGAAATTTTGAGGAGAATAGGACCTCTAGCTTACGAGCTCGCCTTGCCTCCTAATTTGCAATAAGTACACAACATATTCCACGTGTCCATGTTAAGGAAGTACCATGCAGAGGCACGACATGTAATAGAATACGAGCAGGTAGATTTACAACCAGACCTGACCTACATCGAGCAGCCAGTAAGGATAATGGACCAGAAAGAACAAGTGCTGAGGAACAAAACTGTGAAGCTGGTTAGGATCTTATGGAGAAATCAAAATGTCGAAGAGTCAACTTGGGAACTTGAAGACGCAATGAGGAATAGATATCCCCACTTATTTTCTAATTGATTCCGGGACGGAATCCTTGTTAGAGGGCAAGACTGTAATAACTCGAATTTTTGAGACCTTGTAAAACGTTTAAATGAATAATAACCCTGACAGACAGGAAAAACGTTTGAGTCCACACTATGTAGTGCATGAGAAAATGAGTTTCAGAGTTGATATTACGACTATACGTATCAAATAAGTGTATGTAAACGCTATTAGTTATCGAAGAAAACGAACTTTGAAACACGACCGTATTTACGACTCATCGAGGATTACGTGAATCACAATATAATTACGAGATTAAAACCCTACGAATTTATATTCAAGTAGGATAATTAAAAATGTAAGGAATGAATACGAAAGGAATTACATCGCGAACCATTTACGAGTAAGAATTACGAAAAACGTTTAAGTAACCGAGCGAACGCGTAAATGATTAAATAAACGTAACACACTAACTAAACCATGGTAAGGAAGTAACCATGGTTACTTCATCAAATAGTGAGCTAACTATAGGATGCTCAAGCTAGCTAGCAAAATAGTGTGCTAAGGAAGCTAAACCTTGTAGTTAGCTTGTAAGCTAGCAAGCTACAAAGATTTGTCCCTAAGATTTGCAACCAAGAATCAACCTAGAATGCTATACTAGGAGATTAAAATCAATTGCAAGATATCACCCCATCTTCCTAGAAGCAACCTAGCAAATCAACCAAGCTAAGCAACCAAGAGGAGTATAAATACCCCCCTTGATGCTCCATTCAGCCCTAATGAAAAAAGGGAGAGAATTCAAATTCAAAAATCCAAGTTCTAGCTCTTGTTAAGTTCTCCAATTAATTCTCAAGCCTCCTAGTAATTAAAATAAGGTAAGAAAATTCTTTCATCTCTTTTTATGAAGGTTTGATGGGTGAAATAAATTCAAAAAACTCACTAGTGAATAGTATGAATATTAACCTCTCTTTGGTTTCTTGATTTCAATGGTGGTTTTAGGTTCTAAAAATCATACCAAGCACTTCCAAGCCTCTACTATCCTCAAGAACACATCTCAAGCTTTCAAGAGAGGTAAAAATATTTGGCCCAACTTTATTTAAGATTCATTTTTGAGATCCATTTAGTATGTGGTAGAAAACCTAGTGTAATGAGTGTTATTGAGGAAATCTTGATGATTAAGTTAAGGAGATTTAAGGTTGGTTGTTGTTACCTAAAGAACATGAAGTTCTTTAGAGGAGTTTGTGTGTTGATAATGATATGATTATTGTTGGTGGTTATGTTAAGAGTTAGGGCGTAAACGAAACCCCGATCGTAAACGTAACTTTGTTAAAACCAACAAATCGTAACTTTAAGTTTCTGCAGAAAGTCCCGAAGTTGTAAACTGTAATTTATTTAAAAATAACCTTTGTGGATATAAAATGTTATAAGGATCGTTTAGGCGCTTGAATCACTTGATTCCGATTTACGGATCAAAAGTTATGACCGTTTTAGTAAAAGTGATTTTCGCGACAAAAACTGCTACAAATTACGAACTTTGAAAATATAAAGGATCGACTTAAAAGTGTTCATAAATCATGAAATATTTACAGAGGGTAACATAGAGAGTTTCCTAACTGTCATAAAAATTTGAAGTGAAAATAATGATTTCTCAATTTTATAAAAATGTCGGAGTCGAGACCACGTGAGTAGAAACCGTAAGAATCCATAAGCGGAGCCAACGGCGATAATAAGAATGAACCTAAGATACTTAGAAAAAATGAAGTGACCATAATGTGAATATGACTAAAAGGAATGATAAGGTTAGTATAAGTTGAGAGGGTGCATAATAAGTAGCGCATGAGTGCGAGTTGCCGTAAATTAGAACGGAACCTAACGAAATGAAATGTGTTTATGGTTATAGATTTCCGAGCGGAACCTAGTGCATCCACCACCTCGAGATACCCAGGCAAGTTTACGAACCTAATTCCATTTTACTGTAGTGTTGTGAAAGGATTGTTTTACTATCATTGCATAAATACCATGTTTGGCATGATACATAGTTGTTGAAATTTCGCATAATGTAGCGATGTTGTACGATAAAGTATATATCGTGAAATGTTATTTCGCTTTAAGCGTGACGTATTATATAAGACCGAGATTCGGTCGGGATTTAAGATAAAACCCGGGAATCATTCCGGTGATATTATAGGACGGTTATAAGTCCATAGTAGTACGTTTTAAAGGGACTCATCGTCCACTTACGAAACATTAAAACACCTCGAACTTTTATTAAAATGATTTCCCAACGATCATATTCCCTCAACTATATTTTATTGTTCGAATAATAATTACTATGTACTTATTCCTTATTATGGGAGTAGTATACTCCAGCGATTATTTATTTCAAACCCGATTAATCACTATAGATTATTAATTATGGAGACACAAACTAGTTGAGGAATATTATTTTAAATATTCTTTTAAAGAGTAAACTCATTCGAGGTTTAATTATTTATCGATTATCATTTAATTATTTATTAAAGGGTTTATTATTGATTTATCCTGATTTAAAATATACTTTCTGATTTCATAATACATTCAAATAATTTCAGATCGTCGGTGAATATTATCCTGACTTATTTAATATTTTGAATATAGTTTCAAGGAGAAACTTTTCCCCCTTATTAATTATCTGTTGACAACGGTCAACTCACATCCTCTAGTTATGATGGTTCGTTTCCAATATAATAACCTGTAAGTGTGTGTGTGTGATAAGTGTGGGGTCGTGAAGCGTGAATATTTATATACTGTAGTGTGAGTTGTGTGGGTTTAGATAGCGTGGCCTCCGTGACTCCTAACCCCGGGTTTTGGGGCGCCACACTCCTGGTAGTTCTAGCCACAGCTCTAAATGGCTAAGAATTCCTAGTCATGACAACCAAATTCTAGTCGTAGCGACTAGAATTCCTTATCACACGACTAGGATTCTAGTCATATCACGGGCTTATTGGCTTCTTTTCAAAGGTCTAAATGACCAAGAATTCCTAGTCGCGATGACCAGGATTCTAGTTGTGACGACTAGAATATTCTCTTCCCATGACTAAGATTCTATCACAGGATTAAACATCTAGGACTCTAGTCGTTGTGACCAGGATTCTAATCATGACGACCATGTTAGGTAATGAATACAATACAGAAGGGGGGTGAATGTGTTTCAGATATTTCTAAGGATTTTCGAATGTTTGTTACTTGGTTAACAAAGCAGATTAGAAATGCAGTAATATTATGTTAGCTGAAATAAAATAGTGCAAGTAATATTTCCAAGACTCACTTAATTTTGTATTAAAATCAAGCTAGTGTTTTGCTACAAATCCCGTGTTCTTTGTAAGTAAAGAACTCAGCTTCTTACTTGAGAGAGTACAAGAAACTAGATCTCTTTGAGACACCTAAAATAAAGGACCATTATTTACTTTATAGATTAGAAAACACATGTTTACACAATATACAATAAGATGTTCTAAACCCTACTTTAAGTTATCTCTAAAACATTCCATTTCCGTCTTAGTGTATCTTTGCAAATCGTGTAGGTCTGTGACTTTCCTTTATCAGTTAATCTTGGCCTTTGATCTTACACTTTTTAAGCTGCTTTTGTAGACTTGTCAATCTAATTGATTAGATCGTTTGTTGATTGATAAATTTGGATCTTTAACTTTTATGCATTCTGTACTTAAGGTTCATATCGAGATCTTCAGTTTGATCTATATAGAGAAATGACATCTCGTTAAGTATAATGGCTTATCGAGATCTCTTAGTTTTCTATAAGTATCTTTGACTTGTCGAGGTCTCTGAGTTCTCTATAAGTGAACTTGGCTTGTCGAGATCTCCAAAACTCTGCTTGTAGAAATGACTTGTCGTTATCTCTGAGATCTCTATAGGCATTTTGACTTGTCGATATCTCTGAGATCTCTAATGAGAAAATTGACTTGTCGATATCTCCAATCTTCATATCTTCATTTTGACTTACCGATATTTCTGAGTTCTCTAATGTAGAAATGACTTGTCGATATCTCAGAGATCTCTATATACATTTTGACTTGTAGATATCTCTGAGATCTCTAATGATAATTTGACTTGTCGATATCTCCAATCTTCATATCTTCATTTGACTTGTCGATATCTCTAAGACTTCTCTATAAGCTATTTTGGACTTCTCGATAAGTCATTCTAGAGTTCTCGAATGACTTCCCTATATGACTTGATCTGTGACTTGTAGATAACTCGACTTAGAACATTTTTCCTAAAGCAGATTTATTCAACTCCAAGTTTCTTCACAATTTGTCTGAGGCATGATCTTCTTGATCTTCTTCCAGAGTTCATTCTTAGACATGAGACTATTTATAGAATAATACTCCAGTTTAATCTTTCACATTTTTACAGACTCAAGTAATACAATACAAAATACAAATTTAGATTATCATACAACTAATTCCTAGGGTTATCAATTTGACTTAGTTTTGTTATAATACAGGCATGTCTTGCACAACAATCTCCCCCAATTTGTGAGAAGGTTTCTTATCACAAATTCATGCCCGATAACAAGATTAACCCCAATTTACAATGACACAATAAAGTTACATAAAATTGACAGAAATAAAAGTACAACTTCTATACATCTGAGTGATTACATGAGTTTGATAAGTACATTCACTACATGAAATTCTCATAGCTTGGATCCTTTCTAATAAGGTCTTTAAGATTTACTAGCACTTGAAGTTCTTCAAAGATTTCAGTCCCTCTTAGAGCTTTATTGTGCAAGACATGCCTGTACTATAACAAGACTAAATCAAATTGACAACTTTAAGTAAGTTGTATGGTAATCTATATTTTCATTGTGTATTGTAACACTTATGTCTGTAAAAAAATTTAAATAGACTAGATTGGAGTATTTTTCTGTAAACAGTCTAAAGCCTAAGAATAAGCTCTGGAAGAAGATCATGAAGATCATGCCTCAGAGAAAGTATGAAGAAGCTTGGAGTTGAATAAATCTGTTTTGTGAAAAACATTCCAAGTCAAGAAGTCTACAAGTCACATATTTTGTGTTGTAGAGAAATCATTCGAGAACTCTAGAATGACATATCGAGAAGTCAAGAAAAGCTACTAGAGAACTCAGAGATATCGACAAACCAAATTGAAGACATGAAGAATGGAGATATCGACAAGTCATTTCTTCACTAGAGAACTCTGAGTTATCGACAAGTCAAAATATAACTAGAGATCTCTGAGTTATCGGCAAGTCAAAATATCACTAGAGATCTCTGAGATATCAAAATGTCTATTTGTCACTAGAGAACTCAGAGATATCGATAATCCAAAGTGAAGACATGAAGATAAGAGATCTCGACAAGCCAAATTCTCTTATAGAGAACTCAGAGACTTCGATAAGTCAAAACAACTATTGAGTGATGAGAGATCTCGATAAGCCAATATACTTATCGAGATGTCAAGTTCTCTATATACCAAACTGGAGATCTCGAAGTAAAACTCAAAGTACAAAGTGCATACCATCTAAATATCCAAGATTAGCAATCAACAAACAATCTAATCAGTTGGATTGACAAGTCTACAAAAGCAGCTTGAAGAGTACAAGATCAAAGGCCAAGATTAACTAGCAAAGTAAAAGTCACAGGCGTGCAAGATTAGCAAAGATACACTAAGCCAGAAATAGAAAGATTTGATTATCCAAAAATATGGTTTAGTACATGCTATTGCATACCGTGTAATAACCAGTGTTTAATGTTCTATAAAGTAAACACTGGATGCTTTGTTTTAGATGTAACAATTGAGATCAGAAATCTTGTATTCTCTCAAGAAAGAAGCTAAGCTCTTTATCAACAAAGAGCCTAGAAATTTTATAGCAAGACATTCTTAATTCAATACACCATATTTGACCTGTAGCAACACTTTTTTTTGGTGTTACAAGCAAAACTGTTACCTTAAATCCTTAAATTTTGATCTGAGGTAACACTTTTTTTTGACGTTGCAGTAGAGGATAGTCGATGTTACCATAGATATGATCAAATTGCTATTGTAACATAATATATAGTGTTAGTATTGATATTAAAATAAGTGTTACCATAGGACTAAATATTTAAGCGGCATATACAATTTTGACCAAAATATTGGGCCGCTAAATACTAAATCCATCCCGCTCAATAATTTGTCTAAAAATCAGTCTTATCTCTCTCCCTCTTATTTTCACTCTCTTCTTCGTCTCTCTCTCTCCTTCTCTCTCTCAATTCATGTTTAAAAATTAGATAGTTTAATCATATAGTCTCTCTCTCAAACATACATACACTCATAAATAAATACTCTCAATTAATCGATTAGGCTTCTTAATCGAGTTCAGAGCTTGGAAATTAGGGTTCTAGTAATTCATCTTCTTGTTTTGATGTTTATTGCCGAAGAAGATCGCCTCTTTGTCATTCGCTTCGGTCCCAATTGGGATGAAACTTATATGAAAGTACTTCTATTTAAACCCTAATTTTACTTTCAACTTTTTTATCTCTATTTTCTATTTTCTTGTTTTTTGATTATTTATTCAATTTATTGCTAGTAAGGTTGTTTATGATACAGAGTAAACAACTCATACAGAGTACAAATGAGGGGGTGAAGGGAAGGAGTTTGAGTGTTTGAGGAATGAGTTGAGGAAAATGGCTCAGTGTTAATGGACGGGGTGTTTCCGAAGAAGTGTGGGTGCGCGGTTTCTAAGATGGAGGGGTGGAGTTTGAAACTCGGAGGGAAAAATAAGAAGTGAGTTGCTTTTATGAATTTGAGGTTTATTGAATATTTCGTGATTTGTTAGTAATGGGCACTTTTTTTAGAGGTATGTGATTCTTAGATGTTAGTAATTTATTACTAACATCTAAGTGTAACTGCAGCTAATCTTTGATAAATCTCCTAGTTGATGTGAAATTAACAAAAAGAGTATAGTTGCTCTTTTTGCGAGGAGGATAGGAAAACTTTGATCCAGAGAAGGAGATATATTAAACCGCGGACCATGATTATCTTTTTTCTAAAGTGTGTTAATCATTTATATCTTTCGCCTTTGAGGTAGTTTTCTCTTAGAAATGATTTTTTAAAGCAATTTTCTCTTAGAAAGTTAAAAATACCAGATATTGAACCTATCTTGAGAATAATGTGACATTTAAGATTTATAGAATTGCTGTAGAAATTTCAATGTTCGGTACCGTACCAAATCTTTCAATGTTCTTTAATTTAATAGTATGGATTAACAGTGTTACTTCCCGTCCCATGTAAATGACATTTTTAATAGATTAAGGGGTATAAAAAAAATACTTATTAACGTATTTGGAATGTTTTTTGTTTTGATAAGCATAAACAGTGTAATCCTTCTTTTCTGCATGTAACCAGTGTTTGTTTGCTCTGGTTTACTGAATATTATAATGCATAGATTTTAGAAATAAATATGTCTACCTGACTACTGGTTAGCACTGTGTCTTTATTGCAGGCAACACATGTTGCAGCACAGTACGGTCAAACAACATTCCTCTATCACATTGTTATGAAGTGGAATGCAGATCCTGATATTCCAGATAATGATGGCACAAGCCTGTTACGCGCTGATTCTCAATGATCAGGAGGAGCTCAGGATATGACTGTTTTGGATGTCATCAAGATTTGATGTGCCATCAGGATTTGATGCATCATCAGTATCTGCTGAACATCAGCATCTGAAGACAATCTGTTGTGAAGATTAAGTCTATTCCTTATTTTGAGGGATGGATATATGTTCGTTCCGAGTGATAGGACTTTGTGTATTCAGTTGAAGATATGTATCATTTTCTGTTAGTAATTGATAATACATATCCTAAACTGATTTGTAGCAACTTTGTATTATATAAACACAATTTAGGTCATCATATAGTGATTAACTCGAGCATTGTATGACCAAGTAGCTCTCAAGAACATCAGTATTTCTTGAGAGAGTTTGTAACAGTTTTTATCAGAATTATAAAGAACTGTTATATTTTTATACTTGTTCGAAACATTTATAGAAATTGTATCCAAGCCCCCTTAAATAATTGTATTATTACTGGGTAACAAGTAGTATCAGAGCAAACTGATAAATTTACAATCAGAAGCGATCTAAACATGTCTCTGAACAAGTATGAAAGTATTAAAATCCCCATTCTGAAAAAGGCTGAATATCCTACATGGAAGGTAAAGATGCTCATGCACCTGGAGGCTACAGATCCAGACTATCTCGACGTAATCAATGATGGACCCTACATGCCAACAAAACTGGTGCCTGCAACTCCTACTGTTGCTGAACATTATCAGTTGAAGGAGAGTAGTGAGTGAACACCAGAAGAGAAAATAGTTGTGCTGAAAGATGCAAAGGTAAGA
Source organism: Apium graveolens (assembly GCF_009905375.1). NCBI lineage: Eukaryota > Viridiplantae > Streptophyta > Magnoliopsida > Apiales > Apiaceae > Apium > Apium graveolens. The sequence continues at coordinate 25,781,762 of NC_133655.1, read as the reverse complement.
AACATTTTGCATAACAGTCTTGATTCTGTGATGTCAAACAGGGTTATAGCCTACAAGACTGCCAAGGAGATCTGGGATGCTCTTGAAACTCAATGTTAAGGAACCATGGCCATCAAGAAGAACAGAAGGGTTGTTCTAATTCAAAAATATGAACATTTTGAGGTAAACCCTGATGAAAGCCTCACTAACATCTATGACAGGTTTCCCACCCTTCTCAACAACCTATCCTTGGTGGGAAAATATATGATTGGGAGGATTCAAACACTAAGTTTCTGAGAGTCTTGAATGAAGAATGGGAGACTCAGACTCCAATCATACGATATCAGTATGATTTGGAAATAATCACCCTAGATGAAGTCTATGGCATGCTGAGAACTCATGATCTGAAAGTTCAGCAAAGGAAAGAGAGGAAAAACAATAAGGGAAAATCAGTTGCTTTGAAAGTGAATGCTAAAGCTTCAAAAGAAAGGTCAGTTGAAGCTGCAAGGAAAAAGAATAATCTGCCAGAATCAGATATTGATGATTCATCATCAAATCCTGATGTTGATACTGAGTCTGAAACTGATGAGAACATGAAAAATTCCGATGTCATGCAAATGGCTTCATTGCTAGTTAAGGGCTTCAAGAAAATGCAATTCAGAAAGTCTCAGAAGAATAGAATCTTCAGGAAAAAGGTCACTGGAGGAGAAAGGAAGTCATCTGGAAGAAGAGAAGGGAAGGACTCTAAAGCTGGAAGGGTCGTCAGGTCGAAAATCAAGAGCTACAACTGTTATGAACCTGGTCACTTTGCTACAAAGTGCAAAAAGACAAAGAATGACAAAAGGAAGAACAAAGCCTTGATTACATCAAGCAAGGATTGGATTGACTTCACTTATTCTGAAAATAAAGAAACATGCTATGCACTGATGGCTAGCTTTGATGCTCCTGCTATCTCTGATTCTAAGGTATCAACTTCATTCTTCTCTTTTGACACTAAAGATATATCTGAACTGAAATCTATTCTTAAGTCTCTTCATGGAAATTTTAAAAATAAGACTTTGGAGAATAATAAGCTGTTAACTGAAAATGAAATCTTAAAGTCTAGAAATGATCAGTTGGAATCTGACTTAGTAAATCAGATTGAAGTTCAGAAAGAATGTGAGAAAGCTAAACATATAGTGAAGATACTAGAAGCTAAGTATAGCATGTTGGAAAATAAATTAGAGAATGAGAGGAAACCCCTTAAAGCCTGGACTAATTCAGGCAAAAAGTTCATGAGATGATCACTGAGAAAAACTGGAAAGAATGTCTTGGTTATGTAGATGGAATTAAGGATGTTGACACTGAAAATAAAACTACCCTTAAGACTCCTATAAATTTATCTCTTCAGAACCTGATGAACCCAAATCTACCTTTGAAAAGGGTTCAACATCAGCATCCCAAGAAAAGTCAGTAAGTGATAAATCTCAAAGAAAGGAAAACAAGGAAACCATTAAGACTGTTAAGAAAGAAATTAATATAGGACTTTTGTATAAAAGATAATTGAAACAGAAATTATATGAAGTTACTCACAAACCTCAAGTTAAACGTCCTAAAAGGAACATAAATGGTAAGCAAGGTATTTCTAAGAATTCTAATTATAAGTTTGTTCCCAATGCTCCTAGAAAAACTTGTTTTAACTGTGGTAATACTAATCATCTTGCTATTGATTGCAGGAGGAGTAAGAAAATGGAAACTGTTATTCCTGAGTCTGATGTTAGGGGTAGATCAGTATTTTATAAACCACAAAATCCTTGTTTTCATTGTGGTAGTAGTTGGCATTCAATTTACACCTGTAGTTCCTATCATAAGCTATATCACAACTATTATGAACCTTTGCCTAAATTCAATAAAACTGGTTATGCACTCAATTCTTCTAGTTTTTCTAAATCTACTTCTGACAAGACAAATCCTGACAAAGGAAGAACTTTCGGAAGTACCTCTGAATCTCAAAGGCTTAAGTTGTCCAAAAAGAGGGCCCAACAAGTGTGGGTCCTTAAAAATCCTTCTAATTAATTGCTCTTCTGACTGCAGGGTAACAGTAAAAACACTCTTGTCTTGGATAGTGGATGTTCTGGACATATGACTGGAAATAAATCCATGTTGTCATAGTTTGAGAAGAAGGTTGGCCCATATGTATCTTATGGAGATGGAAATGTAGGACACACTCTAGGATATGGAAACTTAATAATTGGAAAGGTAGCAATAGAGAATGTAGCTCTGGTGGAAGGACTGAATCATAATCTTATAAGCATCAGTCAAATCACTGACAGAGGTTATCATGTTGTGTTATATGACTCTCACTGTGAAGTGGTTCAAAATTAGTCAAAGAAGATTGTCTTAATGGGATATAGACATGGAAATATGTATGAAGCAAGGCTACATAAAAGCCTTGAGCAAGAAGCTACGTGCCTTATCTCAAAGGCATCAGTAGATGAAAGCTAGAATTGGCATAAGAAGCTATCACATCTCAACTTTAATTCAATCAATGAACTTTCTAAGAAGGAGCTAGTAAGAGGATTACCAAATATGTTATACTCATCTAATGATCTTTGTGATGCTTGTCAAAAGTCTAAGCAAAGAAGAGTATCTTTCAAAAGCAAAACAAAATTCTCCATCACTGAACCATATCACATGTTACACTTGGATCTCTTTGGGCCAGTGAACATAATGTCTATCAACAAGAATAGGTATACACTTGTAATTGTTGATGATTTCACTAAGTACACTTGGGTTTATTTTCTACACAGGAAGGATGAAATTCTAGAAAATTTTCTGGACCATATAAGGCAAATTAAGAATGGATCCACTCACAAAGTGAAAATTCTGAGAAGTGATAATGACACCGAGTTCAAGAACTCAAAAATGGAGGAAGTCTGCAAGTACAAAGGCATACAATAACAATCTCAGCTCCTGGTACACCTCGACAAAATGGTGTTATTGAGAGAAAGAATAGAACCCTGATTGAAGCTGGCAGGACTCTGCTGGAAGAAGCAAAACTACCCACTTACTTCTGGGCTGAAGTAGTAAACACAACATGTTATACTCAGAATATCACACTGATAAACAGACATGGTGTTACTCCTTATCAGATGCTGAAAAAAAAGAAGCCCAGTCTCAAACATCTCCATGTATTTGGATGTAAGTGCTTTGTTTTGAGAACTCATACTGATCAGCTAGGGAAGTTTAAATCAAAAGATGATGAAGGAATCTTTGTTGGTTATTCACCATCAAGAGCATACAGAGTTTTCAATCTGAGAAAAAATAATGTAGTTATCTCCATAAATGTATCTTTTGATGATAAGAAGATTCCTGGTTTTGAAGAAGACTCCCATGAAAGTCTAATCTTTGCAAATGAAAAATACATTGTTGGAATCTGGATCAAACTCTAATGAACTGTCAAATCCTGATGATCCAAATCCTGATACTCCTTCAGATTCTGAAGATGATTATTGTACTAATGAACCTGCACATGTTGAGGGGGAGCAACAACAAGGTTCAGCTGATGGTACTAATACTGAAGAATCAACTCAAGGTTCTTCTCAATCTGATCATTCAGAATATAATGATGATTCAATATCATATGGACATGATTCAAGTCCCAAGACTTCATCAAGAGATAACAGCACAGATTTAGGGGGAGCCTCAAATGCATTTGATGAGTCATACAATTCAGGGGGAGCATCTAGCTCCAAAAGGACACTTCCTAGTTCCAGAAAATGGACTAAAGATCATACTCCTGATCTAATCATTGGAAATCTCGATGAAGGTGTAAAGACAAGGAGTGCAACTCAAAATGAATGTTTGTATCACAATCTACTTTCAAAAGAAGAGCCAAAGAAAGTAGAATATGCAATCAAGGATGCAGACTGGCTCATATCTATGCAAGAAGAGTTAAATGAGTTTGAAAGAAATGAAGTGTGGAAGCTGGTGCCTAGACCTAAGAATAGGTCAATTGTGGGCACAAAGTGGGTCTTCAGAAATAAGACTGATTCTGATGGAACAATTGTCAGAAACAAGGCAAGATTGGTGGCTAAAAGATATTCTCAACAGGAAGGCATTGACTATGATGAAACATTTGCTCCTGTTGCTAGGATGGAAGCGATTAGAATTTTATTGGCATATGCTGTACACAGGAAATTTAAAGTCTTTCAGATGGATGTCAAGAGTGCATTTCTCAATAGAGAACTCGAAGAGGAAGTCTATGTTGAACAGCCACCATGTTTTATGGATCCCAAACATCTTGATTATGTTATAGACTTGACAAAGCACTCTATGAACTAAAGCAAGCACCTAGGGTATGGTATGAGACTCTTGCTCAGTTTCTGCTAGAAAGTGGATTCAAAAGAGGTACAATAGATAAAACTTTATTTTATCTGAATCGAGATAAAGATCTGCTTTTAGTTCAAATTTATGTGGATGATATCATTTTTGGATCAACGAATCAAAAACTGTGTGATGAGTTCTCAAAGTTGATGCAATCAAGATATTAAATGAGCATGATGGGAGAGATGAGTTACTTCCGGGGATTGCAAATTAAACAGACTGATAATGGTATCTACATTAATCAGTCAAAGTACACAAAGAATTTGTTGAAAAGGTTTAATATGCAAAAGAGTACAGCTGCAACTACTCCTATGGCAACTGCTACAAAGCTTGATCCTCATGAAGGTACAACAGTTGATATCACAAACTACAGAGGTATGATTGGTTCTCTTTTGTACCTAACGGCTAGTAGGCCAGACATTATGTTTTCCGCCTGTCTGTTGCAAGATTTCAAGAAAAACCAAGGGAGCCATATCTAATTGTAGTAAAGAGAATCTTCAGATACCTCAAAGGGACTGTATCACTTGGTCTCTGGTATAGGGAAGCTAACTTTGAATTATGTGGATATTCAGACGCTGACTTTGTTGGATGCAAGATAGAAAGGAAGAGTACATCTGGGAGCTATCAGATTCTGGGAGGCAGATTAGTCTCATGGTTCAGTAAGAAGCAGAAATCTATTTCTACTTCAACTGCTGAGGCTGAATATATGGCAGTTGGGAGTTGCTGTGCTCAGTTGTTATGGATGAGAAACCAACCTATGGACTATGGATTATCATTTTCTAACATTTCTATTTATTATGATAATCAAAGTGCTATTGCTATGACAGGAAACCCAGTGTAACACTCTCTTACTAAACATATCAGCATTAGATATCACTTTATAAGAGAGCATGTCATGGAAGGAACGATTGAGCTTCATTTTGTTCCTACTGATCAACAGCTGGCTGATATCTTCACGAAGCCATTACCTGAAGCAACATTTATAAAGCTTGTCAATGAACTTGGTATCGTTAGTTGGGACATATAAATTCTTTTAAATTTATATTTGATCAAATCTTAATGTAAGTTGCTTAAATCCTGATATGTCCTAAATACTGTTCAAGATATTAAGCTGGGAATTTTTGATGTATTTTATTATATGCATGATAAATTAAGTGAATTTATTTGCTAAATGTGCATGTATGAATATATATCGTTGTCATCATTGCAAATCAGTCTAGGGAGATGCGCCTTGATAAGATAACTGTTGGTTAAATTATAAGTTAACTCTACACTTAATAACCAATTAGTCTCCTAGTCCCTTGATATTCCCTCGTTTATTTAAACCTTCATTCTCATTCAGTCCAATCATCTCTTCCTAAACATAAAACACTCTCATCACTATTGTTTCTCATATCCCTTTCTTCTCAAATGATGGCGCATTTCAACTGGTTTTACAACCATTTCACTAATATTGTGAACATCTTTCATGATGGAATGCAAACTCTGTACCACATCAATGCCATCTCAAACGACATCTGGATTCAACTTCCAGAAGTCATCAAAAATGATCTTCTAGGATTCCAAAAAGATATTCACCTCTACACTCTTCGACAACAAGAGAGAATCATTTGTCTTGTTGTTCTCTTTGTTGAAAGCAGGAAGAAGCACTGAACATCCTCTGACCGTTTCTCTTCACCATCAGCTTTGTCAGGCTTCTTAGACCAGGGTTATTGATGTTCTTCTATTATATTAGGATTTTCTTGTAATCATCTATGCATGTAATCAAAAATTTCATGAAATGTACTTTCCTGAACTATTAATGAAATTTTGTTTATTTTGCTTACAAGACCTAATCTATGATCTTTAGTTGTGTATGCATGTGCTCGTTCTTTTATTGTAGCATGTTAATCTCTACACACACCATTAACATCTATCTTTTGATGATTCTTGAGATTAAAATTGTGGTTTTCTAATAAGATTGAGTTATTTTGACAAACACTGATGAATTTGAATCGACAAATCCTGACGATGTCAAATCCTGATAGATAAGAGGTACCAAATACTGATGACAGGTCAGCATATTTTAATTTAGAATATTATTGAAAAATGATTTCTGAATTGTTTAATGTTGAAAAGTAATTGTCTTATTAATTATTATTTAAAAGTGGATAAATTATTGAACAAAGTCTTACAGCAAATTTTCTAAAAGATCAGTGCGTCCTTTGATTCTGATTCCGCACATTACTCCACTTTCCACTCCAATTCTTCAGTAATTACCCTCTATCAGAAGTCTAATTCACTAAGCTTCCTTCTCCGAGTGTGTTACATACAACAAAGCTTTGCAAACCTATAATTGTGCAAGAACCTCTCCGACACATATTATCATACACACATAGCCTCACTATTCACCTCTAAAGAACGTCTTTTCCAAACACCTACAAACATCATGTCATCTTCTGAGCTTTCACCCTTCTTCAGTCAAACCACTATTATTCATGGCTACACTTTTGGAACCAATAACTACTTGGCTCCACTTACACATCAGCGGTTTCCTCAATCTTTTCATGATATACATGATTTCTTACTCCAATGTCCAATTGGATATGCTCTCACAAATCCTACTAAGATATCATATAGAGCTATAATGCAAGTATGGGATACAACTCTAGTAAATACAACAAATACTGGTTTCTCTTTTGAATTTAAGGGACAAAATTATGAAGTTGATGTTGATGTTCTAGTTCAAGCATTGAGGTTGACTGCCTATGATGGTGCTCCTGACAATTATACAACCGAGCAGCTGTTTGATATGCTCAGAACTCTGAACTACAAAGGTGACATCACAACAATTGGGAAATTGACAAGAACAAAATTAAAGAGGAAATGTAATTTCTTCTTTGATTGCATCAGCAGATGTTTCTTGAATAAGAAAATAAATTTTGATGCTCTTCCATCCACTTCTCTGAAAATTGGGTATTCTCTTCTCTATTCTGGTAATTTTGACTATGGTAACACCATTCTTCAATTCATAATTGCTACGAGAACAGATGCATCAGGAGTAATAGGGTATACTAGATTTCTTCAACTGATTTTTAATTTTCTATGCCCTAATGTTGAATTTGATAATGATGAATTGCTTCATGTATTTCAAATTTCTGAGAAGGCTATTACAGATCATATCAAAAGAGATGAAAAGAATAAGTTTTCAGGACTTCCCTTCCTGCCTCAAGAGGTCAGGCAATTTCTATTGAAAAATAGACCTACTCTTTCACAAATGCCTGCAAATCCTAATGTTGGCACCTCTATTAAATTTCATGATGCTGTAAAATAAGACACTACCCCTCTTGTTTCTAACCCAAACATTTCTTCTACTAAACATAACTACAACTCAGCTCCTAAATTAGCCTCCTATGATGTCTCTCAAAAGGCATCAGTTGTACTAAAGAAAAGGTTGGTTAAGAAATATGTTCAATCTAAACAGAAAGCTCAGTCTCTCAAAAGGCATCAGTTGTACTAAACAAAAGGCTGGTTAAGAAATCTGTTCAATCTAAACAAAAAGCACAACAGGCCTCACTGAGTGAGAGTGAGAAGAAAGAAGAATATTTTCCAGTCAGGAAAAGAAGGATGATCATGCAAGATGATTCTAACTCTGATGATCAGATGCCCATTAGGCCAAGGATGAAGACAAAAAAATCAATAGTTGCAATTCCTGATTACTCTATTGACATAACTGGAACTAAGGAGCCAACTACTAATGCTAGTGCTCTGATCAAACAGATTTAAGTAATCAAAGAATCTGATGTGTTCAAGAAAAATGACAAGAGCAAGTTGAAAAGAAAAGCCGAAGATGTGGTTAGGTACATCAAGAAGAAGAAAAATAGTCAGTCTTCTACTATGGATGTCAGTCCACAAGAACCTAAGTCTCAAAGGGATTTAGAAACTGAGATACATCCAGTCACAAAAGAACCAACTTTTCAAAGGGAAGATGCAGACAAAGAGGCTGCACAAATAATTGTTGACTTTGCTCAAGGTAATCTTCTTGCAGACTCTGAACAACTGCTGCAAGAAAAGAAGCCTCATCAGGATGTGTTGTCAAAGGTGGATGCAGTTATTAATGATCTGATGTTTGAGGAGAGCACACAAGAACATTCATCACTTCTTGTTGAAGCAACTCATATTCCTTAGGCCCCACAAGAACCATCAGTTCAAAATATTGATGTTGGCCCAGTTCATTCTCCTGACAAATCAAATCCTGATGCTACAACAAATCCTGATGCTGATCAACTGTCCATTCAAGCAGCTTCTACTGATGATTCTTTGCTGCTCACTAGCTTGTCAAAGCATCATGATGCGTTGTTTGTTCATCCACTGTCATCACTGCCACTTGAGGACTCACCTTCAGGTATTGCTTATTTTCCTCTGCTGTTCTCAATGTTTGTATGATTATAAATAGTCTATTATTTGAGGTTACCTCTATTTATATGACAAGTATACTACTCCTCTCAGCCATCGCTTATTTCTTTGCAAAATGTGTGATTGTGCTTTTTTATGAGACTGTGTGAAAATACTATTTGAGAAAATTAAAATTTGAGTGGCAGTCTCCTGTACTGGCAAAAGGAGAGGTAGTTTTGAGAAATGAATTTTATAAGTTTTTTCTTGCTTATAAACTTTCTTATGTGAGAAACATATTAATTTTCAAAGTAATATATTGTGTGAGAAGTGATGAGATCACTTGAAAAGAAAAGAGAGATTTAGGTGTTACATTATTTTATATTTCAGGATCTCATCAGAAACAGATAATTATTACTAAGGATCCTCTTAAAGGCAAAGCAATTCTGTCAAGCTCTGTAAATTCTTCTGAGGGTCTGTCTTGCTCTGATTCTGATGAAGACAGTGATTCTGATGATCCTGACATAGCTCAGCTTAAGCTTTCTATTGATGCATCTAACAAGTCCAATGTCAGTTCTTCTTCACATTTCAATGCTGATCCTTCTTATTACAATGCTGATGCTGAGCATTTTTGAAAGACTGGATGGGTTTTGTATGGAGAGATACGCATATGATGGACTTCAAAACCCTGACCTTTAATCGCATCTCAAGGCTTCTACAATCTATGTGAAAAGAATTCTCTCTGAAATTACTGATATGAAAACATCTCATGCTAATTTACAGAACATGATTGATGCATTTATGATCAATCCACTTACTTCAGCTGAATTCATAAGTGTGAAAAAGGCTGTTAAAACCGTGGTTCAATCTCAAAAAAGCATGGATACTCGATTTTCTTCCTTGGAAGATAAAGTGTCTTCAATGGCTGATAAACCGGATGCTATGTTTTCTCTTCTTTCAAATACTGATGCCAAAAAGGGGGAGAAGATAGCTATCACAAAATGTACACCTGACTCTATTCAGTTAAAAGATAAAGATACTGATGATGATGGTGATAAGAATCCAGTTGCAAATGTTCAAATTGCTCCTGTTGCTCAACAACCTCAACATTCTAAAAGATCTGGTTCTTCACGACAAGGAAAGTCTACTGGTGCTCATGAAGTTAAGCACAAGACTAGTGTTGATGCTCCTGAAACTGGTGATGTTACAATCTCTAACATAGCTGATGCTAAAGGATTATTATTTCCTTACAGACACAAGGAAATAGGTGAAGAGATTGAATAGTACTACAAGGATAAGAGGTTTGAGCAAAAGAATGCCAGAAGTGCTCTTGGGTTGATAACTGAAGAATTTCCTGATCTAACAACTGAAGAAGCAGTTATGCAATAGAAGGAGCTAATGGCTCAAATTGAAGCTGAAGCGAACACCTCTAAAGGAAGAGGAAAAAGAGGTGGAAGATCCACAAGAGCCAGAGAAAGTAGAGGAAGAGGAAGAATTTCTAATTCAAGTCAAGGTTCTGCAAATGATTCTGCATTTCTGAATGTTCTATTCAGGGAAGGTTTTGTTCCTATACAAGGAAATGATGTAAAATAAGAAGCTGAGGATACTGAAGAAATGATTGTCCAAAGAAAGAAGAAATCAACCGATGACATTGCTCAAGTTGATATAACTAATTCAAATATGTCTCTTGTAGCAGACACAAATCTTGAGGTAAAAGCAGATCCTGATGCTGTGAATCTGATAGCTGATTTTGACACTGATGAAAAGGTGATCAAAGTATTGAATGAATCAACTCTTGATGAACAAGAAAGAATTGACAGAAGGAAAGCTGATCAAGCATGCAGTGACTATGAACAAAGAATTCTAAATTCAAGGAGAGAGCTGTGGCAGAAAATAAGAGGAAAGATTCATGATTTATCTATAGGGTATGCTCCTTTTAGCAAGAAGGATAAAAGATGGAAAGATGTTTATATATTTAGTTATCCTAAAGAATTCAAGCATATTGAATTTGTGTCAGCAAGACTTAGGGATTCTATTTCAGAACAGGAGGATATTGATAAGTCCATCAAGAAACCTTCTTGGAAGGAACATAATGAAAAGCTAAAACTTATCAAAACTCGTACTAGAGGAGGTATTGATCATCCTGGAATGGAAACTCTGAGGTCTGATTTACTGGACATAGATATTATGACTGACAATCTTGGTGAGAGAATTACTCCTTCACATCTCGAGAAAGTTGAAGCTGTAAAGATTGTTTATAGGAAGATAAATTTTGGTGATGTCAGAGAAGAGTTTTTGTACTTCTTGAGAGATGGTAAGGTGAAAAGCTTTACATTGCAACAACTCTTGATGAAAACTGTGACATAGTGGAAATATGTTCACTATCTTTTTAGAGTTGAGGACAATATCACCAGAAACTGGTCTTCTATGATACTTGAGAGTATCAGAAGAAGAGTCATGAACATAGATGACAAATACAATGGTGATTATGTTCCTATGTACAGAACTTATACTGGTCAAGAAATGAAGATGGAAAAGGGAGCTGCGGTTCTGAAAGTTTTTCTCAACAATCCTCAGTTATCTTTCAGTCCTGATCATGAAGATTTCAGCTTAAGCTTTATGTTAATTGGTGATCTTGAAATAACTAAGAGTTCGATTTCTAAATTAAGATCAGCCATTTATTAGCTTGGAGAAGATACTGAAGAGAAGAAAGAGTTGAATAAAAAGCTTGTCAAAGTCCTTCAAGACAAGGAGGAAGAAAGGTTAAACAAATTTCTGGAAACAACTGTCAGTTATCTTAGGATACTGAAGTAAGCCTTATTCCTTGTACATTTTGTAATTGGTTTTGGCATCATTGAGAATGAAATTTGTGCTTCATTACATTAAGTATAAATTGGGGGAGATTGTTACGTGATGATTCTCAATGATCAGGAGGAGCTCAGGATATGACTGTTTTGGATGTCATCAGTATTTGATGTGCCATCAAAATTTGATGCATCATCAGTATCTGCAGAATATCAGCATATGAAGACAGTCTGTTGTGAAGATTAAGTTTGTTCCTTATTTTGAGAGATGGATATCTGTTCGTTCTGAGTGATAGGACTTTGTGTATTCAGTTGAAGATATATATCATTTTTTGTTAGTAATTGATAATGCATATCCAAAACTGATTTCTAGAAGCTGTGTATTATATAAACACAGTTTAGGTCATCACATAGTGATTAACTCGAGTATTGTACGACCTAACAGCTCTCAAGAATATCAGTATTTTTTGAGAGAGTTTGTAACAGTTTTTATCAAAAATATAAAGAACTGTTATATTTTTATACTTGTTCGAAACGTTTATACAATTGTATCCAACCCCTCTTAAATAATTGTATGATTACTAGGCAACAATGCCCATTACATTGGTATATATAAGCTCAACCCTGCATTTATCGATAAACTTGGTGGTGTGAAGTTACTCTGAACCAAATCTTACCTGTAGAAAGAAATCATTAGTCTGTTCATTAGAGATTTAATTTATTTAGTTAGGTGGAAAGAGCAATATCTGGTCTGGATTATTTTCACAATTACTCTTCAATACCGGCAGAAATTACATACATGTTTTCCTTTGAGTAACCTCATGTAAATTGTAATGCTTAACAATGATAATTATCAATTTCTGAAAAAAATGTAGGGCTTCATATAAAGGGTTTGTTGATAGTATACGCCTTCTTCTATTTTTGGACGCATATAGGGGACGCCGGGACAAATAGGGTATATGTTAAAGCTCTGCCTTCGTATCTATAATTGATTTATATTGCATGTCTTTATAGCCAAATTGGTTATTTAAGTAAGCCAGTGATCTACTGTAAACCATAAATTTGTTGTATCTTACAAAATTTTTAATCCATATCATGAATTTAGGTTGTACGCCCCTTCATTGGGCTGCTATTAGAGGGAACCTTGAAGCGTGCACGGTATTAGTACAGGCTGGAAAGAAGGAAGATTTGGTTGTGACTGATAACACTGGCCTTGCACCAGCACAGCTTGCTATATTTAAAGGAACTCATTACTAAAACATGCTAAATAGCTTCTTCTGTTGGAATTTTACTATAAGATATAAATTCTGATTGATTTGTCTTAAAGTATTTAATTCAATTTCATGGTGTTTTTCGCTAAACAACCTTTCAAACATTATCTGTCCATTTTAACAGCTTTATAAAGGAAGATTAGATAATGGAACTTTCATTACTGTTCGAGCTCTGCCTTTATTTAGAAAGTATTCAGTTCGAAATCTTAAACTTCGATTGGATTTACTATCAAAACTTCGCCACCCGCACCTTGTGGGTGATGTTTAAAAATACCCATTTTTTGGGTGCAATGGTTGAAAATACCCATTTTTAAAACACCCGAAAATACCGTTTTGGTTACGCATTTTGTAATTGGGTAAGTGTAATACGCATTTGAAAATTGGGTATCCAAGAAAATTATTAAAGATACGCATTTGTAGTTTGGGTATTACCATTGGGATACGCATTTGTCAAATGCGTATCTTAAAAAAAATAAAAAAAAAATAAATTGGATACCCATTTGACAAATGCGTATCTAGTACAAAATAGGATACCCAAATGGCAAATGCGTATCCAAAACGGTATTTTCAGCCATCCACTTCCAGAATGGGTATTTTCAACCATTTGCACCAAAAAATTGTTATTTTTAACATTTTTTCGCACCTTGTTGGGCTTCTAGGCCATTGTATTGATGGAGGGCCACAAGATGATTCTAATGCTAGCAGAGTCTTCCTTTTATATGAGTTTGTGCCAAATGGGAATTTCCGTGCTCACCTTCAGGTCAGTGGTACAGTTTACATACTATACCAGCTCGCACATATATGCATTTTATTAAATTTAAAAATCATCATTCTTATATCTGGTAGTAGACAACAAAGTGAACAATGTTATAAAGAGATGTTAGGGCTCTATAGGATCGATTCTAGCTGATTACATGTGTGTATGTTATTTAAAGGAACCTGATTACATGTGTGTATGTTATTTAAAGAGCTAAATACCACATCAATCTATGTTTCTAGACTTATGTACCTAAAACTCTTTGTAGTAGGAGTGATGAAAGAGTGATTATACGAAGGTCTGAACAAGAAGGGGTTTTATATCACACACACAAATAGGGCATGTTAGATAGACACATAAGCATTCTGGAATGTTTCTTCACCTAGAACTGTATGTAATTAGAATTTCAATTTCCTAAGTTCACAATTTATCTAACTTTGTAGAATGTTCTCCAGAATAGGTTTTCAAGTGGTCAGATCGCTTAGCAGTTCTGATTGGCATTGCAAAAGCTGTGCATTTTTTGCATACTGGGGTATATGCCACCTTCAACAATCGCTTAAAAACAAACAATATATTACTTGATGACCATCGTATAACCAAGCTGAGCGACTACTGGATTTCCATAATTACTGAGGAAATAGAAAATCTTAAGGTTTACTTCTAATCTTAAATCATATAATTGGGAATATGCAGCCATATCATGGGCAAAGAGTATCAGTCATATATTGGGCTAACGTTAGTACTTTATTTTATTTTATTTTGCAGGCAAAGAAAGAAGGCTCTAGCCTCTAAGTCATGGTATGGTATTAAAGTCTTTCCATTCACCCTACGTAAAATCTCAATAGAATTTTAGGACTTCAATTTAGTTGCAAAAATCACACCTTGGAGACTTTGATATTGGATGCTTCTCTAATAGTCACGGATTTTTTTTGTTCAACATATCTGATGCTATGCCAACTACATTATACATGTACAGATATAACTCAGTTTAATTGTTTGACATGCATAAATCAAAGTCAGAGGATGAGTTCTTATGTTCTTATACATGGTCTTCTTGAATAAGAGCAGGGAATTCTAAATTTTGCATATCAGTATGGTTGTTACGGTTCAGTAACTTTCTGATGATGTATGCAGTATGTTTGGTTACTTCTTAATATCTACAATTAGTCAACAGCTCCATAATCATTATAAGTTGTATTAGTTGAGTGAATTGTTTTTTTATCTTATTTTGCTGATGCACTTGGTTTCTCAGCCTCCCTACAATACTGATTTTGTTTAAATGTTTGTTTACGGGGGCTGATGCAATTTTTGCGCTGTTGCAAGGTTTTATTTCCGAGTGGTGGGTTTGAGTGGACTCTCATCTGGGTTTGTGTGTATCCCAAGAGAAGTAGTATTTTTGTGGTCAATTCTTTTCTTCTGTTCAAATTTGAGTGGATCATGGAAGACTTTTTCTTTTGGTTGCTGTTGGTCCATATGGGCCATGAATGTCTTTGGGCTCTCTTTTTTGGAGATGGTGGGTTGGTGTTTGTTTTTAGATTGCTAGTGGGCTTTTTGGTTAAGTCTTTTAGCTTTTCCTTTCTTATTTTAAGTTAGGTTTGATTTTTGATGTAATTTTTTTTTGTTTTTTATTTTTTCTCTTTGTTTTTCTTAGAGCCTGTTCTAAGAGAAATTTTGAGAAGTGACTCGTGTAAATGCTTTCTCTTTTATATATTTTACGAGGCTTAAACCTCATTTACCCAAAAAAATACAAGAGTGTTAAAAAAGAATGTTACAATAAGATATAAAAATGTTACCAAAAGATTGAATTGAGTGTTACAATAGCAAATATGGTGTTACAAAAGAGTCTATTCCAACATATTTTTGATGTTACTAAAGGGTAAGGTGTGTTGCAACAGAACTGTGGTTACACCTTCAACTTGTTACCATAGAAATAGAAAATGTAACTATAGGTACTCTTGTAACACATTGAGAGGTGTTACCAAAATTTCAAAAAGTGTAACCGTGGACACCTATTGTAGCAGGGGCAAATCCAACACCCCCCATTTTTTAAAAAATGTAACCATATCCCGTTTTTTGGCTTTAGGTTACACTTTTTAGCCATTTTAACACTTTTTTTTGGTGTTGCTACAGGTCAAATATGGTGTAGTGATTTTAATATAAAATTAAGTGAGTTTTGAAAGATCCGTGTTCATTATTTTTTATCTGTTTAAATTCAGTACTAACACATTTCACTACAAGGTTTCAATCTACTTTGTTCATCACTATAAACACTTCAAGAAAAGCATAAAAACATAAAAACACATTCACCCCCTGTGTGTGATTCATTACCTAACAAGTGGTATCATAGCAAAATCTGAAAGTAAACAGATTCAAGATCTTGGAAGAATGAATACACAGAAAATCAGTAGCATCAAAATCCATACTTTTGATAAGACTAACTACACTCTATGGAAGAAGAAAATGTTGTTGTTTATCAGGATGGCCAATCCATTATACATTCAGATTCTCAAGGGCCTTTCACTCCTATGGTTACAGTTGAGGAATCTACAGATGGAGACATGGTCATCCCAGCTCATTATACTCCTAAAGATCCTTCAGAATACAATGAGCCTGAGAAAGAAAAAGTCTCACTGGATAGTGGCTTGCAGTTGATCTTGATAGAGTCACTTGACAATGTAATGTACAATAACATTGTCAACTGTGACACTGCTAAATAGATCTGGGAGAAGATAGAGATACTTTGTGAAGGGACAAAGGAAGTTAGGTCAAATCAAAGAAGGATACTGATTTCATAGTATGAGGGTTTCATGGCTAAGCCAAAGGAAAGCATTACTGATGTGTTTGAAAGGTTTAACAAGTTGATTAATGACTTGCATCTGCATGATAAATATTATGAAGCTAAAGAAGTGAACCTGAAGTTTTTGCTCACACTCCCTGACCATTTGGAACATGAAATTTCAGCAATCAGAGAAGGGAGAGACTTGAGTAGATTGACTTTGGAAGTTCTATATGGAATTTTAAAAATATATGAATTGGAAATGATTCAAAGAAAATCATTAAGAGCTGGTTAAGGGAATCTTGTAGATTGTTCAAGTGCTCTTATTGTTAATGAAAGCCAGATCTCTAATGATGAGCCAAAATTCCAGACTCCAAGTGTCTCAACTATCAACTAGTGAGCAAAGAAATAATAATTCACATGAACAAGTCATACTGGAATTAGAAGAAGATAAGTTCTACACCCTGGATGAACTTGTTAAGCTAGATAAGTCAATGGCCTATCTGGAAAGAAATTTCTCTAACATTAGAGTAAAGAAGCCAAGATTTTTCAAGGGAAAAGGACAATCTTTCAACAAAGACAACAACTGGAAAGGAAAAGGGAAGTACACACCTGATAGCAAAAATGGCTACAAAACTGGATCTGTTGACAGATCAAAGATAAGATGCTATAACTTTGATGAGCTAGGCCATTTTGCTACAGAATGCAGGAAACCCAAGAAAGCAAATAAAGACAAAGTTTATCTTGAACTGGAAGCTAAGTATGAAACTCTTCTGAAGAAACAGCAAAGCAAAGCCTATATTGCAGAGGGAAAGAGTTGGTATCATTCTGATAATGATGAAGATGAGGAAGTTAGAAATTATGCATTTATGGCCTTGGATCAAGGAGAGTCATCCTCATCAAAAACACAGGTACCAACTCTTACCACCATTGATTTAAATGTGAGTCAATATAAGGAAACTGTTGAAAAGATGAGCACATAAATGTTTCACATTCATACAGTATGGTTGCTGCTAATGAAGAGGTTAGCAGACTGATAAAGATAAATGGGAAACTTGAAAATGAGAAACAAGAAACTGAGTTGTTGCTGGTAGAGCTTGAAGCTGTGAAACAAGAAAATACATCTCTGAAGAACAAGCTCAAGTGTGCAAATGAGATTGAAGCAATATTAAGAGAGAAACTAGAAAAGAATGAAGTCAACAAGAAAGTACCCAACACTACTTGGGTTGCTAAACACTTTAAACTCATTGTGTGCAGGGCAAAATGAAGAAGGTCATATGGATCATAGACAGTGGATGCTCCAGGCATATGACAGGTGATAAGGCCCTGCTATCATAATTTGAGGAGAAGGATGGCCCTTTCGAGACCTTTGGAAACAACAACAAAGAATTCACAATGGGATATGGAAAGATTATTTCTGGAAATGTTGTCATTGATGATGTAGCATTGGTAGCTGGTCTTGACGTAAATCTTCTCAGTGTCACCCAATTTGCAGACAAAGGTTTTAAAGTTCTATTTGACAAAGAAGAATGTATCTTCATCAGCAAGAAAACCAATGAAATTGCTCTGAAAGGAGCAAGGAAAGGAAGCTTTTTTTTTGCAGAGTTGGTCTCAACAAATGAGGATGTAATTTTTTGCTTCTATACCAAGGCATCCATAGAGCAAAGCAAGTTATGGCATAAGAAACTCTCACATCTAAACTACAAGGCTATCAACACTCTGATCAAGAAAGAGCTGGTGAGAGACATGCCAAAATTAGAGTTTGCTCAAATTGAAGTTTGTGAAGCTTGTCAGAAAGGAAAAATAAAAAGATCAAGTCATAAGTCAAAAACTATGAATTCCATAAGTGCACCATTGCAACTCATTCACATGGACTTGTTTGGGCCAGTAAATGTCTTATAAATTTCAAGAAACAAATATGCACTTGTGTTGGTGGATGATTTCTCAAGATATACTTGGGTAGAATTTATGCACTCTAAAGATGAGACTCCACACATCATAATTGAGCACATAAAGAAGATAGAAAAACAGTCCGAAGATCAGAACTGTGTAAAGAGATTAAGAAGTGATAATGGGACAGAATTCATGAATGCAACATTAAATGAATTCTGCAAAAACAAAGGCATTGTTCAGGAATTCTTTGCTGCTAGAATCCTAAAAAAATGGGGTAGTTGAGAGAAAGAACAGAACATTAGTAGAAGCTGCAAGGACAATGCTGCAAGATGCCAAGCCTCCAACTAGTTTTTGGGAAAAAGCTGTTAATACTGCATGCTACACTCAAAACATATATCTCATTAACAAGATTCATGGCAAATCACCTTACTCAATCATGTCTAAGAGAAAGCCTATTGTAAAGCATCTTCATGTGTTTGGAAGCAAGTGTTACATTTTAAAAGACAACTCTGAATATGTGGGAAAATGTGACTCAAAGGTTTTTGAAGCAATTTTTCTGGGATATTCATTGGAGAGGACTACCTACAAGGTTTATGTGATTGATCAAAAGAAAATCATGGAGAGCACAGATGTGACTTTTGATGATTACAAGTATCCAGGATTGGAATGCCTTGATGATAATGAAGCTGAATCCTTTGTATTTGAAAATCTCAACATTGATAGTGATTCTGATGAGGAGGCTGAAGTCAATGCACAATAGATGATGAATGAAGAGACTACTGAATAGGAAAATCATGAAAATAGAAGCTCATCTCATCACCTGAATTTGATAGCACAAACTCAGGGGGAGAAAGAGAAGAATGATCTACTAGTCATGCAAATAATGAAGAAAATGATGAAGGCACCAGTTAACAAACTCACACCAGAAAATGGGACAGGAGTCACAATACAAATGCAATAATTGGTGATCTCAATACTGGTGTAAGGACTAGAAGTGCAACTACTAATGAGTGCCTACATGCATGCTTTCTGTCTCAAGTAGAGCCTAAGAAAACTGAAGAAGCTCTTATGGATCCCGATTGGATATCTTCCATAGAAGAAGAGGTTAATCAGTTTGAAAGAAACAAAGTTTGGGAGTTAGTTCTCGCACCAAAGAACAGAAATGTAATTGGAACAAAATGGGTGTTTAGGAACAAGATGGATAAAAATGGTATAGTTACTAGAAACAAGGCAATGTTGGTTGCAAAAGGCTATTCACTGGAAGAAGGAATTGATTATGATGAAACTTTTGCTCCAGTTGCAAGACTTGAAGCAATAAAGATTTTTCTAGCATTTGCTGCATATTCAAATTTCAAAGTGTATCAAATGGATGTCAAAAGTGTCTTCCTAAATGGTGAATTAGAAGAAGAAGTTCATGTACAACAACCACCTAGCTTTGAAGATCCAAAATTTCCAAAGTTTGTGTACAAGCTACTCAAGGCTCTATATGGACTAAAGCAGGAACCTAGAGCTTGGTATGACATAATGGCAGATTTTCTACTTAAACATGGTTGTACTAAGAGGAACAATAGACAAAACACTCTTCTACAAGTTGCATGGTGGTGATATGATCCTAGTTCAGATTTATGTGGATGATATCATCTTTAATTCTAATAATGAAAAGCTCTGTCAAAGATTCTCTAAGCTTATGCAGAGTGAATATGAAATGAGTATGATGGGAGAACTAAGTTATTTTTTGGACTCCAAGTTAGTCAAATAAGTGATGGGGATCTTCATCATCCAAACTAAGTATGTCAAGGATTTATTGAAAAAGTTTGGCATGATTGGCTGTTCACCTGCATCTGCAACTTTGTCTATAACAACAAAGTTGGATGAAGATAAAAAGGGCAAGAGTATAGACATTTCAAGCTATAGAGGAATGATTGGATCATTGCTTTACTTAACTGTAAGCAGACCAGACATCATGTTTGCAACATGTCTGTGTGGAAGATTTCAAGCCAATCCAAAAGGATCACATTTGATGGCTGTGAAGAGGATTTTCTTAGGAATATGTTGTGTACTTGATGATAAGCTAAACAAAACACCTTAGTAGATTTAACTTAGTGAATTTTGTAGCACCCGACGGATGATCAATTATAGTCTCGACAGATGATTCAATATAGTCCCGACGGATGACTAATTGATATCCATCGGGTGAGTAGCTTATGTAACAATAAGTCATGTAGCACATTTCTGCAAACTACTTTGTATAGTTTTTGGAGTAGCTTATGAGTCATGAAGACTGCTAATAGATGTGCAGAATAGGTTGATTAAATGTAAATATAAGATGTCTTGTAATTCTACACAAATAAAATGGATTCAAGTGATAAATGGCTACCCGACGGATGATTAACAAAGCTACCCGACGGATGATCAACAAGGCAACCCGACGGATAACAAGCATGTTCCCGACGGATGATCAATTCAAACATCTGTTGACAGTGATAACACAGTCATATGCGTTCGGTGTTTGCAAAAGGAATGTGGCAACCTGTTTAGCAGGAAAATGAGAACAAAGAAGCATTACCATTTTCATGCAAGCTATGAAGGTTTTCAAAGATGTTGGAATAGAGTAATGAAGTAGCATAGAGTTAGACTTGATAGTTTTGTTTTATTATCTTGTCTTTTTGCTATGTAAACTTGGTGATATATATAAACCAAGTGCAGCAAGTAGAACAACAACTAACTAGACTAAGAAAATACATTCTTAGAGAAATATTTTAAGCTGTATCCTTTAGCATTTCTCTGCACGTTTTAGTTGGTCATACTTGTAAGCAGCTGTGAGCTTATTTGAGTTACACAGAGTTCTCTCGATATATATATATATATATATATATATATATATATATATATATATATATATATATATAACCAAAATGTTTTTAAGACTTGTGTTTTTATTACTTGTGTTTTGATTTATATAATTATTTATTGTTAGAGAATAACAATTAGTATCAGAGCAAGCTCTTGAAGTACAAAGAGTTTAAAGATTACAACAAAACAGCAAGATGAACAAGAAGGATGTTGGAGTGAAGATTTCATTTCTGGACAAAGACAATTATCACCACTGGAAGCTGAAAATGCACCTACATTCTTTTTCTCAAGATGAGGCCTATGTGGATTGCATAGAAAGAGGTCCTCATGTACCAATGAGAGCTGCAGCAGGGAATGAACCATCTGTTCCCAAGCCTAGGCATGAATGGTCAGATCCTAATATTGAGCAAGTCAGGAAAGACAAGAAGGCCATGAATATATTGTTCAATGGAGTTGATGGTGATATGTTTGATAACATCATTAACTGCAAAACTACCAACGAGGTTTGGGATACAATTCATATTATCTGTGATGGTACTGAGCAAGTAAGGGAATAAGATGCAGCTACTAATTCAGCAATATGAGCACTTTCAGTGTGAAGATAGTGAGTCTCTCACTGACATTTTTAGTAGGTTTCAAAAACTATTAAATGCTCTGAAGTTGCATGGAAGAGTCTATCAGACAAAAGACTCCAATCTCAAGTTTCTTAGATCTCTTCCAAAGGAATGGAAACCAATGACAGTCTCACTGAAAAATTCACAGGATTACAAGGAGTTTACCTTGGAGAGACTATATGGCATCCTGAAAACTTATGAGCTTGAAATAGAGCAAGATGAGAGGATGGAGAAAGGAAAGAAGAAAGGAGGGTCCATAGCACTGGATGCTGAGTTGGAGAAAGAGAAAGAGGTGAAGGTAGAAGCTATTGAGTCTACTTCAAAGGTCTGTGAAAACAAGGGCAAGGGGCTGGTAGCAGAAAATGAAGATTCTTTGAGCCAAGATGATATGGATGATATTGATGAACATCTTGCATTTATTTCCAGAAGATTTGCCAAGCTCAAGTTCAAGAAGAACTTTGGAGCAGCTAAGCCAAATAGAAACATGGTGGATAAATCAAAATTCAAATGTTTCAAATGTGGCTTGGCAGGGCACTTTGCCAGTGAGTGTAGAAAGTCAGATTCCAGCAAGAAGAAGTTTGAGCCTGTGGATTATAAACAGAAGTATTTTGAGTTGCTCAAACAAAAGGAAAGGGCTTTTATTACATAAGAAAATGACTGGGCAGCAGATGGTCTGGATGAGGATGAAGATGTCAGCTATGCAATCTAGCCCTAATGGCCAAGTCTGATGAAACAGAGACAAGTTCTTCAAGTAATCAGGTAATCACCACTAACCTTGCACATTTATCTAAAGCTGAGTGTAATGATGCAATTAATGACATGTCTATAGAATTATATCATTTTCGTGTTACACTTAAGTCCCTCACTAAGGAAAATGCTAAAATCAAAGAAAACAATTTGTTTTTAAGTGAGAGGAATAATGTGCTAGAGTCTCAGTTTATTGAATTTGAAAAATTGAGAATAGAATGTAAGATTGCTAAGGATGAATTAACTGAGTCCTTGAAGAAAGAAGAGATTTTGAAGAAGCAGCTTGAACGAGAGCAGGAGGTGATTAAGGCATGGAAATCATCTAGAGATGTCCATGCTCAAATCACCAAAATTCGAGGAATTGAGTCCTTATGTGATGCAGCCTGGAAAAAAAGTAAAGAGAAGCTGGAATCCAATTTGGTTGAAGGATTACTAACAGATGTAGACTTGACGGATGATGAGAGTCATCCGTCGGATAATCAAAAAGATTATTCGTCGAGTGATATAAATCCTCATCTGTCGGCTGTGAGCAAACCTATGAGTAAAGCCAAACTTGCCAAGTTAAATGAAAAATATGGATCAGTTTCCAAAAATTTTATTTCAGGAGAATCTAGTCAAGTGAAGAAGGAGAAGAAAGTGAATGTTGGTCATCTGTCCATCAAGAAATTGAATGACAGACTTGAAAAGATTGAGGTTAAAACAGAGGCTAAAAAGAAAAATAATAGAAATGGGAAAGTAGGGATTAATAAACATAACAACTACACACCTGATAAGTATGCTCCAAGAAAAATCTGTGTTAAGTGTGGTAGTGCTAATCATTTGTTTATTTATTGTAAACTTTCCATGCCTACTCCCATATTTGTACCACCTTCTTTTCCCAACATGAGTGATATGCCTATGAATGCTATGTCTGCACATAATATGAATGCATAATTTTCTAATATGCCATTTGCACCTAATCCTTATTATGTTGCATTTAGTATGCCTCAAATGCCATTCAACATGCCCTACTGGAATAACATTTTTGCAAATAGCATACCATTTCCTGTTAATCAAAATATGTATGATAATTCTGTTTTAATGACTGGTTTCAAAGGTCCAACTCAAATGACTAAGGATGAATCTGATATCCCCAAGTCAAATGAGATAAAACCTAAGAAACAAAAGAAGAAAGCTAACAAGGCAGGACCCAAGGAAACTTGGGTACCAAAATCAACTTGATTTGGTTTTGATGTGTGTGGGGAAATATAAAGAATCTATGGTACTTGGATAGTGGTTGTTCAAGACACATGACTGGAGATTCTACCCTGTTCACAGAGTTCAAGGAGAGAGCTGGCCCAAGTATTACTTTTGGAGATGACAACAAGGGTTATACTGTGGGATATGGCTTGATTTCTAAAGACAACCTCATCATTGAGGAGGTTGCCCTACTGGATGGTCTCAAGCATAATTTACTAAGTATCAGCCAACTTTGTGACAAGGGCAATTCAGTAACCTTCAATTCAGAAGCCTGTGTTGTGACAAACAAGAGGAGGCAAAGTGGTTCTCACCGGAGTGATAAAAAGAAATGTGTACCTAGCTGACTTTAACTCATCAAATGCAGAATCTGTTACTTGTCTTCTTAGTAAAGCAAGTTAAGATGAAAGTTGGCTATGGCACAAGAAGCTGTCCCATCTAAACTTCAAGACCATGAATGAGCTTGTCAAGAAAGAACTGGTTAGAGGTATTCCTCAAGTGCAGTTTTCTAAGGATGGATTGTGTGATGCTTGTCAAAAAGGAAAGCAGATTAAAGCATCATTCAGAAAGAAGCTTGATTCAAAAATTGAAAACCCTCTGCAATTGCTATACATGGATTTGTTTGGACCAGTTAATGTGTTGTCCATCTCAAGGAAAAGATTTTGCCTAGTAGTTGTAGATGATTTCTCAAAGTTCTCTTGGACATATTTCCTAAAGTCTAAAGATGAGGCTAGTGAAATCATCATCAATCACATAAGGCAAGTCAACAATCATCCTGATTTTAAAGTTAGAAGAATCAGGAGTGACAATGGAACTGAGTTAAAGAATTTTGTTATAAGAGCATTTTGTGAAGAGAATGGGATTATGCATGAGTTTTCAGCAGCAAGAACTCCACAACAAAATGGAGTAGTGGAAAGAAAGAACAAATCACTTATTGAAGATGCAAGGACAATGCTTGAAGAATCAAAGTTACCAACATACTTCTGGGCTGAAGCTGTAAATACTGCATGCTAAAATCAGAATATTTCTTTGATTAATCAAGCAAAGTGTATGACACCCTACCAATTGTTCAAGAACAAGAAACCAACCCTAAATTTTCTTCATGTCTTTGGCTGCAAATGTTATATCTTGAGAAATCAAACTGATCAAAATGAAAAGTTTGATACTAAAGCAGATGAAGGGATTTTTGTTGGATATGCTATTGGTAAAGCATATAGAGTCTACAATCTAAGAACCAACATTGTTATGGAATCAATACATGTTGTGTTTGATGATAAGAATATTGAAGGACTGCAAGATATAGATTACCATAAGAGCCTCAAATTTGATAATGTGGATATGGTTAGTGATGATAGTGATGATGAAAGTGATCAGGAAACAATGACAAAGGATATTGCAGAAAAATCTACTACTAATGAAGCATAAAATTCAACATTTGTCGAGTTGCAAAATGCTTCATCCGTTGGGAGACAATCTGCTTTATTCGTCGGGAGACAATAAACTTCATCCGTCGGAACTCAAAATACACCTTCCGTCGGGTCATCAAAAGAAGCTGAAAGTCAGAATAGATCACTCAAAAAAAATTTCCCTTTCTCAAATCAAAGATCCATAAACTCAGGGGGAGTTTCTAATAATCAAAACTCAATCACACATCAAGATAACAATGAGGCCTCTTCATCTAGAGCTAATCTACCTCAACAAAGAAAATGGACAAAGGAGCACTCCTTTGAGCTCATCATTGGTGATGTATCTTCTAGAGTTCAAACAAGGAGAGCAACTAGAGAAGAATGTCTATATAGCAGCTTCCTATCTAAGGAAGAACCAAAGAAGGTAGAAGAAGCTATATTGGATCCTGATTGGATTTTAGCTATTCAGGAGGAGCTAAACCAATTTGAAAGGAATAAATTATGGAAGCTGGTACCCAAGCCTAAAGGAAAGAATTCAATAGACACCAAATGGGTATTCAGAAACAAGATGGATGAAAATGGCATAGTAGTCAGGAACAAAGCTAGATTGGTTGCTAAGGGCTATTGTCAACAAGAAGGAATAGATTTTGATGAAACTTTTGCTCCTGTTGCAAGACTTGAAGCCATCAGAATTTTCTTAGCCTATGCAGCCCATGCCAATTTCAAGGTCTATCAAATGTATGTCAAGAGTGCTTTTCTAAATGGATATTTGGAAGAGGAAGTCTATGTGAGCCAGCCTCTTGGTTTTGAAGACCCAAATTTCCCAAATCATGTCTACTATCTTTTAAAAGCACTCTATGGACTGAAGCAAGCACCTAGAGCCTGGTATGACACTTTATCAAAGTTCTTTTTGGAAAATCACTTCACAAGAGGTATTGTGGATAAAACTTTATTCTTTAGAATTGTTAATGGCTCTAGTATACTTGTTCAAATTTATGTAGACGATATTATATTTTGCTCTACAGATGAAAAACTTAGCAAAAAGTTTGCCAAATTGATGCAGAGTAAGTATGAAATGAGCATGATGTGAGAACTAACTTACTTTCTTGGTTTACAAGTTAAGCAAGTTAGTGATGGAATATTCATTAGTCAAACTAAATATATTCATGATCTTTTAAAGAAGTTTGATCTAATGGATTGCACATCTGCAAAAGCTCCCATGGCCACTGCAACTAAGCTTGAATTAAACACTACTGAAAAGTTTGTGGATATTTCAAGTTATAGGGGCATGGTTGGTTCACTTCTGTACTTAACAGCTAGTAGGCCAGATATAATGTTTGCTACTTTTCTTTGAGCTAGATTTCAGGCTGATCCTAGAGAATCTCATTTAGTAGCTATTAAGAGAATTTTCAGATATCCCAAGGGATCACCAAAACTTGGCATTTGGTACTCTAGAGATTCTGGTTATGCAGATTATGCAGGTTGTAAAATAGACATAAAAAGTATAACAGGAACCTGTCAGTTTCTAGGAGACAAACTTGTGTCCTGGTTCTGTAAAAAGCAAAATTCAGTTTCTACTTCTACAGCTGAAGTTGAATATATTGCTACTGGTAGTTGCTGTGCACAGATTGTATGGATGAAAAACCAATTGTTGGACTATGGTCTTCAAGTGGATAGGATTCCTATTTTCTGTGATAACACAAGTGCAATTGCCATCACTGAAAACCCAGTACAACATTCAAGAACAAAGCACATAGACATCAAATACCACTTCATAAGGGAACATGTGATGAATGGTACTGTGGAACTGCATTTTATTCCAATTGAAAAACAGCTTGCAGATATATTTACCAAGCCACTGGATGAATCCACCTTTTCAAGGTTGGTAAGTGAGTTAGGTATTCTTAATTATTCTTGAATCATTTCAGATATTTTGCAAGTTGTGATGCAGCCAGAAATTTAATTGATTTTTCAGTTTTTGATGAAATTTTGGCTAAGTCAAAATTTACATCCCGACGGATGATCATTATCCATCGAGTTCGATCATCCGTCGAAATACAATTTGTTAATAAAATTAATTATTTTTTTGGAATAATTTATAACTCGATGGATAACTGATTTATTCTCATCCGTCGAATTGTCTCAATCCTAGCCGTTAATTCTCTGAACATTATCCATCGAGTATACTTACAGTTTGTAAGCATAACACGACGGATAAGTGAAGGAATTTTTACAGTTTATTTTTAAACGGCTATTTTGGGCAATTTTTATTGGTCACTTTATTTTACTTTATTATTTTTGACAGTTATTTTCTGAGATAGTATAATAGCAATTTCACATTTATTCATTTCTTTTATCATTCTCAAGATTCAATTGCTCTAATTTCTTTCTTCTCAAAAAGCAAACTCTCTCTCTCTCTGCTAATTCCAAATCTCTAACAATGGCACCTGTAGTGAAAATCATGTCACAAACTGGTTATATCTATGAGAAAAACAACTTCTCAGCTTTGGTGAACAAGGAGATTCAACAGTCTGGTGACTATCACAAAATGATGGATTTTGTGAAGAACTACAAATTCAAATATGCCATGCTGGAATCACCCACCATTTACAGTGAGGTTGTTGAAGAGATATGGACAATTGCAGTGTACAACTCAACAAACAAAACCATCACATTTACTTTGAAAGGTAAGCAGTTTTGCATAAATAGTGATGTTATTAAAGCATGCTTCAAGATACTTGATAACACTATAACTGCCTCACAATAGACTCTGACATTGTTGATATGCTTAATTACATGGGCTATGCACTCACTACTTCTAAATTAAGTGAAATTAGGAGCTTGGGTCTTAGGAAAAAATGGAGTTATTTGTGTGATGTAGTAACTAAGGTGTTTTCTGGTAAAGTTAGTAACTTTGATTCCATAAACATTTATATGTTTAACATGCTTTACATGCTAGTTAATGATAAATACTTCAATTTCAGTGATTTAATTTTGTTTGAGTTGGGCTTTAAGTTAGGAGAGGTCAATAAGAGAGGTAGAAATGTCTATTATGCTAGATTTTTCATAATACTTGCTAACCATCTTGTTGAGGAAATTGTAATTGAGAACCCAACCAACAAGCTGAATTGTTGGGTTCAAGAAAGAAGGATAATTGCATATTTAAACAGAGCAAACCATCACAAGGAGGTTCCCTTGTTCTACTTTCCAGTAATGGAGGGACCACAGGTAAGTGAGGTAATTTCTTCTGTCTCCACTCTTCCAACCTCACAATTTCTTTGCTTTCTAGTGTAGCTATGGCAACTGTGTCAATGACCCAACAGTTGCCTACCCAAGCTACCAAACCAATAAAAGTTTCTAAATACAAAGCTAAGAAAGCCCCCTCTGATTTCTTTCAAAAGAAATCAGTTGTAAAATCCACCAAACCTAAAGAGGGGAGTGTGAAGGTGGGTAAGAAAGGTGAGGGACATGGTGAAAATCAAAGAAGCCCTAAGAATAAGGATGGAGAGGTGAGAGTTTTCCAGCCTAGCCACACAGCAGTTTCTCAACAAACTGCAGTGATTAATAATGATACTAGCTCATTACTGGTTTCATCCTCCCAAAAGGATGTTACCATTGAAACAAGCTCTCAACCAAGAGCACAGGCCAAAAGGGTAAGGGACACAAACTCAACCCAAACTTATACTAGAAAGAATAAATAAAAAAATCCTTAGGAATGCACAGGGTACACACACTGTGCAAACTGGTGCTAAAGACACAGTCACTGCACCTTCTCAAATTCAGGTTGATGTGGCTTCAATAAATATGGAGTCACAACCAAAATCTCTAATAATTGAAGCACCTGATACACCAAACTCTCCCACACACTCATTGGATGGTGACATGATAAACACATCACTTCCAAATTCTCCATCTTTAACTCTCTTGGAGAAGCCAAAAATCCAAGCAAGTGAGCATCATCTTCTAGATGATTTGTTGGCTCACTTGCCATTTCTTTCTGAGATTGTTCAGACATCTGTGCCAAAACTTTCATCAATCTGCACAGAGTCCACAATAGTCTCCACTCCAAACTCAATTATTTTTTCTATCCCGATGGATATCTTTCATCCATCGAGTAGTAATTGTATCCCGGCGGATAAGCTTAACAGCAGTCATCCATCGGATAGTCAAACTGCTAACCCGATGGATATTCCTCATCCGTCAGGTGTCTCTGTACAACTTCAAATTTCATCAATTATTACAAGTGCAGAAGACTTAGTAGTAGTGCAATCACTCCTAGAACTGAGGGAAGGGAGTGATTTGAGTGAGAGTATGGGTTGCTCCCAAGGAAAAAGGAGAGGAAAAGAGTGATCTACTGCAGTCCATTTCTTCAGGACTGGCAAAAGTGAGTGAGAGGAGTCCCACCTTAGATGGTGAAGGTGAGGGTGTGAGGGTGGGGAGCCAAGGTGAGACCTTGATGCAAGAAAAGAGAGATAATGAGAGAAATGCAGGTACAGGAGATATAAGGGTGGATGTCATTGCAAGTGAGTTAATAAATGTCCAGGATGCAAACAGGGAGGGACTATTTCAGCAAAGTCAAGTTGTTATAGATTCTACCTCCCTGGATGCTGAGACATTTACTCACCCTGTTCCAGTATACCAACTTCTAGCTGGACATGGCAATGACAATGCAGAAAGGATGCTAAATTTGGTGCACACCACACAGTCTATGCAAAGAGCAAAGGATGCAATCACAGCTCTACCCTCTACATCTGGTGATATTGACTATGAGACTGGTGGTTCAGAAGATTTCTTTGGTGGTGAGGATGTAGAAAGTAAAGAAGGGCCATTGGAAAAAGGGGGAGAAGTAGGCCCTAGTTCCAGATCAGGCATGCCATCATGGGACTTCTCAAAGAAATGTGATGAACACCATTTCAAGACAACACTCATCCAACTTATCAGTCAAACACACTCTGCTCTTCAATCAACAACAAATGCCAGCACCAAGAAGCTTCTGCAAGCACATCTTGCTTCTCTTCAATTGTAACAAATCCAAGGTTTTCAACATACTCGGGATGTCACCTCCATCAAAGGTGAAATTGATCAAATGAAGAGGGACATTTCTGAAAGATTGGATTCTAAACTTCTAGAAGCTACAATGCTTGACATTAAGAGACAACTCAGGAAGAATTCTGATCTTGCCACAAAGATAAATTCCTTGGATACCAGAATAACAACAATTGAAGCTTCTCTAATTGTAATTTATCTCCACCAAGCACAACAAACAGACTTACTTCAAAGGCTAGTGGTAGCACAAACCTCCTTTTCTACTCAACTTGCTGATAACAAAAAGGGGGAGAAACAATCCTCTTCTAAGGGAAAAAGCTCAATTATCTTATTCAGTCAAGGGAAATCAAGAAGTGAGGGGGGCAAAAAGTTCTAAATGTTCAAGTAAGTAAAGCAATTGTGCCCACAATTGTTTTCACAAAGCCACCTGCTAAAGATAGCATAGATCTAATCAAATAAGCATCAGCCAATTTGAGAGTAGCTGAGAAGAAGCAATTGAGTCCAATCAATTGGAAGAAAATTGATGAGAACATTTAGAAGATATTTGGCCCAACACAGAAGCCAGACAAAGTTTTCAATCATCACTCTAAATTCATGAAAATCTTTGTGAATGATATCAGTATGAACTATCTGGAAAGGGGTCGAAATTTCAGTGTCAAGTCTCCAAAGAAAGATCTCATCATGAAGGCCAAATGGAACTATCCTAAGGTTTCAGACAAGAATCCTATGGATACAGTGTTTGAGACATCAAATCCAGATGAAAAGAAACTGTTGTCAAGATCTATTAC
Source organism: Apium graveolens (assembly GCF_009905375.1). Classification (NCBI taxonomy): domain Eukaryota; kingdom Viridiplantae; phylum Streptophyta; class Magnoliopsida; order Apiales; family Apiaceae; genus Apium; species Apium graveolens. The sequence continues at coordinate 25,750,856 of NC_133655.1, read as the reverse complement.
ATTCTACAAGGATCCAGCTGATTCAGCTTTGAAAAGAAGAATGGCCAAAATTTACAAAAATGGTAAGGAGATTTGTGTGGTGGTTGGAAACCCACTGTTTGTGGAAGCTAAAAAGGAAGAGAAAGAAAAAATCAGGCTAGAGAAGAAGCAAGCTGCTTTGGATGCTAAGAAGCAAAAGCAAAAGAAAGAATAAGCTGCTATCTTGGCCAAGCTTTAAGCTGTAAAAACCACAACAGAACCTCCTATACAACCAACTCTAATCACTGAACCTAAGGATCTGAAAATGCAAGAAGAATCACCACAGAAAAGAAGGTTTAGATACAAACTTCATTCCAAGCGGAAAGTGAACTTTGATGAAGAGGAATTGGAAGATTAGTTTCCAAAAAAATCCTACAACTACAACTCAGACATCAAGACCCTCAGTGGTATTTGAAGAATTCAAAGTGGTTGATCCAACAAGAAATATTCATGATGAACCAATTGTTCCCAAGGATGAGCCAGTAGACTGGGACAATTTACCAATTACTAAGCTAAACTTGCCCATCTTCAAGACAAAGAAGATAAAGACTAGAGCTAGCAAGAAAGTGAAGCCTGTATCTCTCAAATCCAAAGCTCTAACCAAATCCCAAGCCACAGTCAAAAAGAGAGATCTCATGCACATTTGTGATATCAAGGAATTTTCAGACTTGAATCTCTACTTGAATGAATTGGAAGAAGTGAGAGGAATTGATGCTTACAGACATCTTCCTGAAAGACTGGTATTCAAATACAAGGGAGGAAAAGAGATGACATGGCCTCTTCACAGGATTCTCCAAGAAAGCCAATCTGTTCTAATTAAAGTCTACACATCCTTCAAGAAGAACTTTGGATACAATGTGACTGTAAGAAGACAGTTCTAAAGAGGATTGAGGAACTAAGGAGTATTAGAGCCAAAGATGCACTTCCAAAAACTCTATCCATTCCCTTTACAGGAAAGAGAGTGCATCTAAGGCCCTATTGGCTGATGAAGTTCATGGATGACAAAGGGGTCAGAAGATTTTTCAGATTGGAGGACCAATTGAGTATCTCTAGCAATGAGACTCTTTTGGAAATGCAGGAAATGCTAAATCTCTCAGAAGCTGATGAACTAGAATTCCACAGACAACTTCAAAATCAAATTGAAGAAAACAACAGAAGGCTTGGGAAGAAATCCAGACAATCAAGGAAATAGATCTATTTGCTCAGACTAGAGGAGCATCTTGATAACAATTATGAGAAATTTCTTTGTGTACTTTGCATTGTTCAACTTTCAGCAATATTGCAGCACTTATTAATTTTATCTACTATTTTTCAATCTGTATTTTCTTTTTGGGTGTTTTGTTATCATCAAGTTTCTCTTAATTTATGGCTACAATTCCAGTAGACATAAATTGGGGGAGATTGTTAGGAATCTGTTGTGTACTTGATGACAAGCTAAACAAAATACCTTAGTAGATTTAACTTAATGAATTTTTCAGCACCTGACGGATGATCAATTATAGTCCCGACGGATGATTCAATATAGTCCCGATGGATGACTAATTGATATCCACCGGGTGAGTAGCTTATGTAACAATAAGTCATGTAGCACATTTCTGCAAACTACTTTGTACAGTTTATGTAGTAGCTTATGAGTCATGAAGACTACTAGTAGATGTGCAAAATAGGTTGATTAAATGTAAATATAAGATGTCTTGTAATTCTGCACAAATGAAATGGAGTCAAGTGATAAATGGCTACCCGACGGATGATTAACAAAGCTACCCGACGGATGATCAATAAGGCAACCCAAAGGATAACAAGCATGTACCCGACGGATGATCAATTCAAACATCTGTTGACAGTGACAACACAGTCACATGCATTGGGTGTTAGCAAAAGGAATGTGGCAGCCTGTTTAGCAGGAAAATGAGAACAAAGTAGCATTACCATTTTCATGCAAGCTATGAAGGTTTTCAAAGATGCTGGAATAGAGTAATGAAGTAGCATAGAGTTAGACTTGATAGTTTTGTTTTATTATCTTATCTTTTTGCTATGTAAACTTGGTGATATATATAAACCAAGTGCAGCAAGTAGAACAACAAGTAACTAGACTAAGAAAATACATTCTCAGAGAAATATTTGTAAGCTGTCTTCTTTAGCATTTCTCTGCAAGTTTTAGTTGTTCATACTTGTAAGTAGCTGTGAGCTTATTTGAGCTACACAAAGTTCTCTCGATATATATATATATATATATATATATATATATATATGGTGGATACATTCAAATCTACCATAATGTTTTAAAGACTTGTGTTTTTATTACTTGTGTTTTTATTTATATAATTCTTTCATTCCGCACTTTGCAAATCAAACACATATATATTATTGAGTTAGAACCATTTTTCGTAAATCTTAAAAAGAAGCTAGAATTACATTCAACCCCCCCCCTGTAATTCTTGTAGTATTGTTAGGGAATAACAGCTTTTCATATCCATGAAGGAAACTCCAAACTTGGGATTATGGTACCCTAAGGGAACTGGTTTTGAAGCTGTTGGATACACATATACTGATTTTACTGGATGCAGGGTTGACAGAAAGAGTACTAGTGGAAGATGTCAGTTTCTTGGACAAAGACTTGTATCCTGGTATAGCAAGAAACAACAATATGTGTCAACTTCCATAGCTGAAGCTGAATACATAGCTGCTGGAAGTTGTTGTGCTCAAGTGCTTTGGATTAGAAATCAGCTAATGGACTATGGCCTAGTGTTACACAAAATCCCAATTACGTGTGACAATACTAGTGATATGTCTATTGTGGCTAATTCAGTTAATCATTCTAGAACAAAGCATATTAATGTAAGGTACCATTTTATTAGAGAATATGCTTCAAATGGTACCATTGAGCTCATTTTTGTTCCAACAGAAAAATAATTAGCTGACATTTTTTACTAAACCTTTGGATGAAGCAACTTTCACTAAACTTGTAGGTGAAATTGGAATGTTAAATTCTTCATCCTAAGGCAAGAACTCAACTAATGTGTTACAGCAGATTAATTTCTAGCAAATCAAAATTATTTTGATTTAATTAGAAATTAACTGAAATATGAATTATAAATATTTCAGAAATCTCTGCATATTTATTTTTCAAAATTCAAAATTCAGCTTGGAATTTTTCAAATTCAGTAAACTGTCCGGATGTTAATTTGCATTTACAATCTGTAAAATTAACACAAGGCAAAATCAAAGTGATCAAAAGTATATAGAGAACTGAGTTCTCGATAAGTCTAATTGACTTATCGACAAGTCATTTTAAGACTTCTCGAGTGAGTTATCGATAAGTCAATTTACTGACTTCTCGAGTGATTTCTCGATAAGCTTTATTATGACTTATCGATAAGTCATTATAGAGTTATCTATAAGTGTTAACTTACAGAGTTCTCTACAAGTATAATTTTAGACTTATAAATAACTCATAACTGAAATAATTTAATCCAATAAAATATTTTGGTAAAATACTTTTGGCAAAATTATTCTGATTTTATTTTGATTTATTCAAATAAAAATTGGAAACAATTCAGTCCATTTTTGGACAAACTGGGTATTTATTTGACATCTTGATAAGTTTATTTTTAGTTCTCTACAAGAATAAAACAAAATGAATTATCGATATATTTTTCACTTCCTAAAATGACTTCTCGATAGACAAACTCCAAATGTCTATTTCTGAGTTCTCGACAAGTCATTCACTTTTACTATAAATACCCATACATCTCAATACACATATACTTACGCCTTCGAGAACTCTAAGTGACCTAGCTTTTTCAATTCCAAACCGATTTCTCTCTCGTTTCAAGCTCTTTCTCGCTAATTTTTCTTACCTATTCACTCTTACCCAACAACAATGGCACTCAATATTGTTGGAGCTGTAATCCCAGAGAAAGAAACCAACTATATTACTTTCACTGATGCTAATCAAGCCCCTGACAGTTTCAAGGGGTTTGTGAAATTTTTGTCTGAATCCTATCTTGCAGGTGCTTTGACTGCTAACCCAATCCTATATTTGGATGTTCCGCATGAATTCTGGACAACAACTGTGGTGAGAACTGTTATGCATGACAACTCTGTGTCCTTGGTGGTAACTTACTCAATTGGAGGCCAACAGATAGAGTTCAATGAGCAAGATGTGAACGCAGCTTTGGGTCTTCCTACTGCAAATCTAGTGGAGGTGCCAACACAAGATGAGCTAGCCGAGTTCATGGATTTCATCAACTATGATGGAAGAATCAACCTGACAAGTCTGAACAGAACAAACCTAAGGAAGGAATGGTCCTTTGTGTTTAATTCTATAGTGAGGGCCTTCACAAGCAGGAAGACAGGATATGACAACATCTCAAGTGTGGTGCAGAAGTTGGTGTTCTCAATAGCCCACAACAGACACTTGAATGTTGGTCTATTGATCCTGGAAGAACTTGCAACCAGGCTAACTATGCCCCAATCTGTTATAGGTAAGGAAATTTTCTTTCCTAAATTTATTATGTCTACTTTAAATTATAAAGTATCAGACATATATTTGTTGAATGGTATAGATAACACTAAAATAGGCAATTGTAAGCAAGTGTCCAAAATTATTTTGGTTCACTTACTACAAAGAACAAGGTAAATGTAAGTCTGAAAATCACTCCATTCATGATGGAGAGGTTTAAGATTTACCCTTACCTTATGTCTGACATGAGATCTAATTCACAATCTAGTACAACTATGGTCCATGAACCTGTAGACTTTCAAATACAAGAAAACCAACAGGGGCCTTCCCAAGCTGAGACCACTTCTTCAAAACCAATAGCAGCTAGGAAACCAACCACATCATCCTCTCAAAAGGGTGAAGTGAGCAAAAAGAAGAGAAATGAGATAACCCTTACTGTAATGAATGAGACTGGTGATGAACAAATATTAATTGAGTCACCCTGTGTCAGAAAGCCAAAGAAGGCTAAGCAAACTGATTTGACCACTCTAGATACCTCTGTATCCTCCCGAAAGGATGCGGTTGTACAAATGGGGCCAAAACATATTCTAGAGACATCCTCTCAACAGGGTGTTTTTATTGAAAAGAGCATTCTCCCAAATATACCATGTAAAGAGTCTACACAACCATCACTTGATCAAATACAAATGTATGGAAGGAGAAACAAGGATGGCACACACAAAGAGAGCACATTTCTTGAAGCTCCCTCATCCATTCAGGGGGAGTTGCCAACACTCAGTCCTAAACTTCAAACTCTTATATCTAATATTTCTTCTTCATATACTGAAACACTTGAATCAAATCCTCAAGTGTTGCCCCTTTTAAGTGACTTGGTTCAAGAAACTTTGCTCACCACCCAGACACCAAATTCAGATGGTGAGAGGCTATTAACTGGGGTAGACCTTGATTACACCATCACAAATATGGGGGATTTATCAGTTTTTACTGAAGACCCCATAGTGGTTGGAAATGCACCTTCATGTGCAAATCTCCTAAGGAGGAGCTATATAAATCCTCTCCAATTCAATTGGAGGTTCCTGTTCCAGGAACAACTCCCCACAAAACCCTAGCAGAAATTGCATTAGCAATTGATGCTAGGAGTACAATTGCCAATGACCCTGTTATGGGAGAGGCAAGTACAACTCATTTAAGTGATAGTGTGATGCAAGACTCACAAGGGTTTGAGGTTGTTACAAATGACAGTAGCACAGTCAAATCCCCTCCAATTCAAATGGAAGTTCCCACAACTAGTGAGGAATAACACCCTGTCATAACCACAGTGCCTACTATGAGTCAAACTGTGACTCCTGTCACAGGTGGTTCTGATACCCTGTCACCTTCTCACCCAACAAACCAACCATCAACCTCAACAACCTCACCTAATCATCTAGTGGCTCTAAGAAACTGAAGATCAACCTTCAACCATTGAAGATCTTGTAGTTGACCAGATTGGAGGTCTTGCACAAATCTCACAACAGCTGCTCACATCCAATATGTCAAATCAGGACTACCAAGCTATCATGCTCACCTACCAGACATATATTGAAGAAAATCAAGCTAAAATTGTTGATGAAGCTGGTCAGGATGTACACTGTGATGCTTGGCTAGATAAAGAATTCTTTATTGAAATAGATGTTGTGCTAGTTAAGTTCAGGGAAGAGTATATCACTATTCTGGGAAGCAATGCTAGATCTCTAACTCCTCAGGAAGTGTATGATGCCATCAATGATGTATACAAGGCTCAAATCAAGGCTTTCCATAACTTTGGAAAAGCACTTCAAATCACATTGACCGGACATCAAGATAAATAATGAAGATGGTGAGGGAAAAGATGGATCAAATCATTCCTTCTCAAACTGAGATAAAAAATAAATTCATAAATTTTGCTGACCAGATGTCAAGGTATGATCTCAGTGGAATGGAAACATATGTGAAGAATCTCAAGACCTCTTTTGTGGCCCTGAATGAACAAGTTCAAAATCATATCATTCATTTTAATGATACAAGATTGAAGCTGGATCAAATGCACTCTAGCATATACACTCCTTCAGCCTTGCTCATGGATGAAATCAAGAAGGCTGTGAAGGACACTTTTGGGATTTCTTCTTCCTCCTCATCTCAATCCTCATCCACACTGTAAGTTCAAGAAATGCAACATCAAGTTTCTTCTCTCAAATCTTCCAATGACTCACTAAGTGCACAAGTTCAAGATCTTATATTCTTGGTGCAGAGTCAACAGACGGATATCAAAACCCTGGTGGACTCTCATAAGCATCTCCAAATGCAGAATTATGTTGCATTAGGAGCCATCATGGGGAATCTAAATATACCATAACCCTCACTACCTGAAGAAATAAGGCCAGAATTACCAACTCCTCTACTCATGCTTGTCACCAAGACTAAGGGGAAGATTGAGGCTAGGATTCAACAATCCAGGGATGCTAAATCTAAATCTAAGAAGCCTATTCAGGTTGGTCAAAGCTCTTCACATGCTCAAGTCTCTCTTGATGTTGGAAAAGAAACACTTCTAAAGGCTGCAGAAGGACCAAATCAAGACCAAGAATTTTGTGAACTTCTTGCAGTCCTGAGGATGTCTCTTCAAAATAACTTCATCACATACAAAAGAGCATTGGCCAAGACTATCAACTCTATCAGGGTAGTAGTAGTGAATGTTGATAACTAACTACAGAAGAGGATTGTTGTTAATATCAATGATGGTGGTGTGGATAGATGTCTTCAAGTCTCTCTCTCAAATCTCAGAACTCTAAAGGCATTTGAGCTAGATGTTGTGATTGATAAAGTTCATGTAGTCATCACAGAGGACACTCTGCTTCATGAGCTCAAAAATGCACAGATAGCAGCTTTTCCTGAAGCCAATTTATATCCAAGCAAGGGGGTGTCCTATATCTGTGCACAAACCAAGGAGAATAAAATCTTTAATGTTCCCAAGAACTGTGTGAGAGGGAATATGAGGTTGATCATGACTCTTCAATCTGATTTGAAGTATAAAAAGACCAATAAAATTTAAGATGAAGAAATGATCAGGATTCTTGAAAGGTATCTTGTAAATGCTGACACCATGTTGCCACCCACTCGGTTTAATCTACGAAATGATAAGGATGATGATGAGTAGAAGCATGATGAACAAAACCTTCTGGCTCAAATCCAAGTCAATCATTAAAAGTAACTGGAAGCAAGGATAAGAAGTAGGATGAGAAGAAGGATGCTGACAATAAAAGAGGAGAAGAAAGGAGAAGTAAGAAAAGGAAAGATGGCTCAGAACCACACCAACAAACCCAAGAAAAGAGGAGAAGAAAGGAGAAGCAAGGATAAGTCTATTTGTCACTAGAGAACTCAGAGATATCAATAAGCCAAAGTGAAGACATGAAGATAAGAGATCTCGAAAATCCAAATTCTCTTATAGAGAACTCAGAGACTTCGATAAGTTAAACAACTATAGAGTGATGAGAGATCTCGATAAGCCAATATGCTTATTGAGATGTCAAGTTCTCTTTATACTAAACTAGAGATCTCGAAGTAAAACTCAAAGTACAAAGTGCAGACCAGTTAAATATCCAAGATTATCGATCAACAAACAATCTAATCAGTTGGATTGACAAGTCTACAAAAACAGCTTGAAGAGTACAAGATCAAAGGCCAAGATTAACTAGCAAAGTAAAAGTCACAGGCGTGCAAGATTAGCAAAGATACACTAAGCCAGAAATAGAAAGATTTGGTTATCCAAAAATAGGGGTTTAGTACATGCTATTACATACCGTGTAATAACCAGTGTTTATTGTTCTATAAAGTAAACACTGGATGCTTTGTTTTAGATCTAACAATTGAGATCAGAAATCTTGTATTCTCTCAAGGAAGAAGCTAAGCTCTTTATCAACAAAGAGCCTAGAAATTTTGTAGCAAGACATTCTTAATTTTAATATAAAATTAAGTGAGTTTCGAAAGATATGTGTTCACTATTTTCATCTGTTTAAATTCAATACTAACACATTTCACTACAAGGTTTTAATTTACTTTGTTCATCACCATAAACACTTCAAGAAAAGCAGAAAAACAAAAAAACACATTTACCCCCATCTGTGTGTGATTCATTATCTAACAAGCTTCCACTAGCTTGAGCCAATCATCTAATGAATAACCATTCAAGTAACCTACTCAGAATCTTGAGAATATGTCAGCCTTAATGTTCAGAAAGTGTCCATCCTTAGAAATTTTGCTCATCCCCTTTGCCTTGAGCTCATTTGATCTGTGTTCAAATATGGAAATTTTTGCTGCATACTTCCTATCCCTTTCTTCCTTCTCAGCCTTTACTTTTGCTCTTCTTTCATCTCTTACTTTCAACCATACATACAACACAGCCCTACATACTCTTGTACTAGTGTCCTTCCCTTTCATCAAGCTATTTACCCTTTTGATTTATGTGGTTGAGAATGTGTCCATTAAATTCCTGCCAAGTAAAGTGTGGGATCCATATTGATAATAGATTCTGACTTCCCTCAACGATACAACCCAAATTTTGACCATTTTTTCAGCTAATTGTTGAAAGTAGTCATCATCTGTGATGCACCAATTTAGTGACAGAAAGTCAGTTTGATCAAAATAATTCCAGATAGCCCTTTCTTCAACTTACAGCTTCTTTGGTTTTCTCCCAATAGATTTGAAATGATTTTTGATAGGTGGCTTAAATGAAGGTAGGTTTGAGATTTTCTTTAGAGTGGTTTGGTTGGAGGTGATTGGTATTTTAAGTAGAGTGTTTGCAGTTTGTTTATACTAAAATTTAGGCTTGGAGGTCAAGGGTAGTTGAATGTTTGAGCTTGTAGGTTTAGAGGTATGAGTTTGTTGGATTTGGATTGGTAGGGCATTTTTCTTGGTTCCTGTACCATCTTCCTTCTTCTTCTTTCTTCTCTCACCGCCCTTCTTATCATCATTTCCTTTTTTCTTAGCATCTCTTTTCTTGTCTTCTTTTTTGCTGCCAGTTGCCTTAGAAGGTTGAGTTGGATTTGATCCAGGAGGTTTTTGATCATCTTTCTTCTGCTCATTATCATCCAAGTCACCCTTAGTATTGATCTGAGTTTTGGGCAAATTGGTTTTAGCATTTTTCAGATATCTCCCCAGCAGCTTGATCATGTTTTCATCTTCAACAATCTTGTACTGCTTTGTTTTCAAGTTTGTCTCCAAAGTCATAATCAGCTTCTAGTTTACCATGACACATTGCTTAGGAATCTAAAAATGTTTGTAATGTTTGGTGGTTGAACAGATGTATACCACTCCTTTGCTTGGTTGGAAAAACAGCTACTTGAGCCTTTTTCAATTTATTGAGCAAGAGAGTGTCTTCATGAATCACTCTGTTGACTTTGTTGATCAGAATGTCCAATTCAGATGCCCTTCTTGTTATGAGATAATTAAGGGACACCTATATACACCTATCCATGCCAAAGTCATTTATATTAATAATAATCCTTTTCTCCTGAAAGTTATCCCTTATCACCAAGATCACCCTTATGAAATTTATTATCTTGTCCAAGGCCTTTTTGTATGTGAAGAATTTATTGTTTAGAGAAGCCCTGGGAGCTTTTAGCAATTCATCAAACTCTCTGCTTAGACTAGGTCCCTCAGCTGCTTTTAGTAGCCTCTCCATTCCAATATTAACTTGATGTTCAGTGTCCTTGGATTTACCTTTGTAAGCCTGGACAGATGATCTTAGTAACCTAGCCTCTATCTCTCCCTTAGTCTTGTTAGCAGGCAAGATTAGAGGTGTAGGGATTTCGGGCCTAACAGCTTCTGGAAGTGCAGGCAATGGAATGTTGAGTGCACCCATGATAGCTCCCAATGAGACTGAATTTTGCATTTGTAGATGCTTATGGGAGTCCACAAAAGTTTGGATATCATCATTTTGACTTTGGACCATAGCTGTGAGTTGTGGTACTTGAGTTGTCAATGACTCATTTGTTGACTGCAAAGTGGAGACTTGAGATTGGAGAGCTTGAATTCGTTAGTTGGTGGATGTTGACAGTGGTTGTTAAGATGCTGAGGATAGAGAAGTGCTAAATATAGCTTGTACAGCTTCCCTGATTCTTTCCATCAAAAGAGCAGTTGTTATTATTACTAGTTATTTGTTGCTGGACAACTTCATGTAAGGCTATGAAATATTCCCTCAGATTTTTGATTCTCTTGTCTGCAAGAGATGTGTCCTTAGTCCAATCATGTATGATGATTTAGGAATAACTTTTATGTAATCTGTTTTGATTTCATTGATATTAATAAAAGACTTGTTTTGGTTTTATTGCGGGCTTTATCTATTTAAGTGTTTAAATAAGATATACCATAGTTTAGAGTAAAGCTTTTTATGGATTATGATGAGATCATAATAATGAGACCTAAAAGAGGATAACTCTGAACTTAAATATTTCCTGGTCGTAGGATTATTAACTGGTAATTAGTAATCCGCAAAGATCGGTAAATACTATGCTTGCTTCATTATGAAGGATGTCTGTTCTCATAGACATTTGTGTTGTGACACTATAGCTAGTATGTAGGTGCTTATTATAGAATAAATTCACTGAACATGACTCACACAGCTGAACAACTGATGGAGTTCACTCACGTGTCAGCAGATGTTCACATAGTAATAGTTGTACAAGTATCCTTAGACTTGAGGTCATCATAGTCATCTTGTGTACACTAAACTATACTTTGGTTTAGTTCTTAGCCTCCAGGGACAATAATAAGGACTCTACTGGGTGTAGGAATTTGTACACGAAGATAGTGTATGATCAATAAAGGATCTACCCCTTCCAGTGAAAGGAAGAGAATGTTCAATGCTGATCCACTTATGCTAGTTCAGGAATCTCTGGCCAGAGTGAATGAAATTAGAAAGGAGTTTCTAATTCACATTAATTAGAACTAAGCATAGTGAATGGAAAAGCATATTTATAAATAAGATAGGCTTGACACGAGTTACATGCCTTGTATTTAATCATGACATTGCAGGGTAAAAGGAATTAATTGTACGGTAACTATTCACTGAATAGGTTCTTGATATGCTGAGAAGTATCCCTCACGATGTAGAATAAACATGATTAATTTATTAATTAATCATATTTAATGAATTAGAGAATTTATATAAATAATGATAAAATAGTTTTATTATTATTTATTTCTACTACCGGCTTAATATTGAACCTATAGGGTCATACCATAAAAGAGAATGATTTAATGGTGGAGGAATTAATTAATAATGGCTGGTAATTATTTATTTGTGAAATAAATAATTAATTAGCAAATTTAATAATTGATTAAATGAGATTTAATTAATTATAAATTAATTAAGAAAATTTCTTAATATTATTAATTAAGAATTTAATTTTTTTAGAAATTAAATCAAGTGAGAGAATTATTTTTCTAAAGTGTTTAGAAAAAGGATTAATGTTTAAAAGTTGTTTTAATTATTAGTTAATTGGTTAATAAGAATAATCAATTATAGGGTTAATAATAATAATATTTTATGGGAAAATTTTCAGCTGATATTTTACCTATAAATATACTATTATAAACCCTATTTGCCTCAACCCAAATAAAAACCCTAATTCTAAAGTAGAAAAGAAAGGGAGGCAACTAATTCTCTCAACCTCTTCATCCCTCCATTATTTTGATCTCTTGGTGGATACCGGTGGAGTGCTTCACACTTGAGGAGCAGCTGCTAGGGATCTCCGTTCATCGTTCATGGATCGCTATTAAAGGTTAGTAATCGATCCCTCGATTTATTCACAATTTATATGCGATTATATGGGTTTTATATCAAAAAAAATGTTTTACCATGCTTCTGTGATGTATAAAATCCTACAATGGTATCAGAGCTTAGGTTGTATGCATATAGATTTGTGATAAAAATTTCAGAATTTTATGATCTTGTATGAATTTATTATGATTTTTGCAAGGTATATCATGGATTAATTATGACTGATTAGAAATTATTTTTCAAAATTGTTTTGACTATAGATCTGGGTTCTACAAGTGTTGTAGATCGTCTGGATATTTTTTTCATAATTTTCTGATGTGTGGATTAATTATTATGATTTTTTGAAGTTGTTTTAATTAAAATTCGTAATTAAATATGTATATATATATGTAATCTGTTATGTATATATATATGTTGTTTCCTGCTATTAGAGAAGAATGTACTGATGTTGATGGGGCACGGCATCCCATGGCGGCTAATAAAAAAAACGGGAGAAGCTGACCGGCGCAGAAGAGAAAGAAACAAAAAAAAAATTGTGGCGGCTGCTGCAGGCGCGTGCAACGCACGCGGGGAAGGGGGTGTCGCACATTCTGGGAATGCGTTACACCCTGTGGCACATTCACGGAATGCGTTACACCTTTTAATGGCTTAAAAGGGTTGTAACGCATTACCGGAATGCGTTATAGGGCTTGTAACGCGTTCCTGTAATGCATTACAACCCATTTATTTTTTTTAATTTGATTTCTGGGAGTTTCGTAACTCCGTTTTGGCGTGCAATATATCGTTGGATTCATTTTTCCGAGACGGATCTAATGGAGTGGTCAAATTTTTTTTTTATAAAAGTTTTGAACTGTTTATATTCCCGAAAGTGTTTTAAAGCATGTTTTGATTGTTTTAATTGCTTTTAAATGCTATAATAAATTCATACATCATTATATCAATGTGTGACATGATATTGCTTGCATGCTTACTTGTTTATTTATTTTTATATATGAGATATATGCCTATGTTTATGATGCGATGATAGATTTAGGTGAACTTAAATCAATATAAGGCGTGCTCTAGAAAATCTAGAATAGGAATCGTTTCTTGCCTTAACAATAATATTATGAATACAATCATGAGATTCTTGTGTTTATGAAACACGTAATTAAATATGAATTTTCAATATTGAGAGAAAGGATGATTCTGTCAAAAACAGATATCTATCTGTAAGAAAGGGGTATTAAGTGACGCCTCTTGATAATGCTCCCCCCCCCCCCCCCCGATCTGGGAATCATCTGATTATCGATTATTGATTTGAAATATTTAATTTAAAAGGAAGAATCTCTTTATAATATGATTATGATTGTAACATAATATAATCCCTCTAAAATTAAATAATATCAAGTAGTAATTGGCCAATGACACAACGGGCTTGTGTCGGTCAAAGCCTTCCAATATTGTAGAAAGTAGTTCTTATTTTTAAATCATTGTCGTTTCGTGCTACAGCCGAGGGCTTTGATTTTGAAATAAGAAATACTTGTCTATTACATAGAGATGTGTACATTGAATTAGAATCTAAAGGTCGTTACGTGCTGCAGCCATGGGCCGTTGGAGACTGATTCAATTGTATGAAATATTGGGTTAGACTTGACTTAGAATATTGAGTCTGTCGTGCAACAGCCGTGACTCAATTATTCAAGAGGCTAAAGCTTTATTAGGGAATAACATAAGATCTAATTGATAAGAGTTGTCTGCCTATTGAACATCACATGACGTTTCGTGCTTTAGCCGAGGTTATGTGATGGAATGTAGGATCCTTATTCCCACTAGCATTATGAATACTTAATTTTTCACTTAAGGGGGTTATATAATTTAGATAAACTAGTGGGAGGCACTTATGAATAAAGACCCAATTCATATAGTGTTTTGAAATGAAATAGAATATTTGCTAAGTGTTGTTATGTGTTCATCATTTACAGATTTACTATATACGTTATGTCTTCTACACTATCACTCCGGAGTATACTAGACGCTCACAAGTTGAGTGGTCCTAATTTTGCTGACTGGTTTCGAAACTTGAGAATTGTTCTCAGGGTTGAGAAGCTGGAATATGTGCTTGACTCACCTAAGCCTACTGAACCTACTAGCGATGCACATAATGATGAACATGTTGTGTATCGTAAGTGGATAGATGATGCAAATGTTGCTCAATGCATCATGCTAGCTTCCATGAATATTGAGCTACAGAAGCAGCATGAGCATATGGATGCTCACACTATCCTTATGCATCTATAAGAGTTGTATGATGTGGCAGGGAGGACAGCTCGATATGAGTTATTGAAGGAGCTGTTCGGTTGTAGGATGTCTGAGGGATCATCTGTGAATGACCATGTACTTAAGATGATCAATTTGATTGAATGTCTTGGAGAACTTGGTTTTGCCATGGATAGGGAGTTGAGCCAAGACTTGGTCTTGCAATCACTTCCGGTTTCGTTCTCGCAGTTTTTTGTGAACTTTCACATGAATAAGCTGGATGTCATCATGCCTGAACTCCATAACATGTTGAAGACCGCGGAATCGAATTTTCCCCCTAAGAAGAGTTATGTTCTTCTAATTGGTGAAGGTTCCAATCCTAATAAAAGGAAGAAGAACCCTTCCAAGAAGAAGAAAGTAGGTGAGAAAAAGCCGGTTCCACCAAAAGCTGAAGACCCCAAGAGCAAAGTTGTTTGCTTTCACTGTAACAAAGTGGGGCACTGGAAGAGGAACTGCAAGGTTTACCTTGCAGAATTGAAGAAGAAGAAGAAGGGTAGTGAGACTACCACTTCTGTTTCAGGTATGTTCATGATTGAATTGAATATGTCATTAAATCAAATTTCTACTTGGGTATTAGATACCGCTTGTGGTTCTCATATTTGCAATTCATTGTAGGGACTAAGGAGAAGTAGGACTCTTGAAGAAGAGGAGGTGATTCTACGGATGGGAAATGGAGCAAGAGTTGCTGCTGAAGCTGTAGGATCATTTCATTTACATATGCCTACGGGCAAGACTATTGTTTTAAATAATTGTTATTTTGTTCCCTCGATTGTGAGGAATATTATTTATATTTCCATGTTAGACTTGGCTGGATTTTCGTTTGTTATTCAGAATAATAAATGTTCAATTCTTAGAGATAACGTTCTTTATGGAAGTGGTATTTTAAATAATGGTCTATATGTATGTGACGTAGAGCATGATTTACTACAAATTGAACATACTAATAAAAGAAAAAGGGATGATGAAAATCTCACTTTCTTGTGGCACTGCAGACTTGGTCATATTAGTGAAAATAGACTGAGGACATTGCATAAGGAAGGGTTACTTGACCCCTTTGATTTTGAATCATATCCTACATGCGAGTCTTGTCTATTGGGTAAAATGACCAAATCTCCATTTAGTGGACATGGAGAGAGGGTTGCAGATTTGCTAGGATTGGTACACACAGATGTATGTAGACCAATGTCTACGCAAGCCAGGGGTGGATTTTCATACTTCATTACTTTCATAGATGATCGATCTAGATTCGGATATGTGTATTTGATGAAACACAAGTCGGAAGCCTTTGAAAAGTTCAAAGAATATAAGTATGAAGTGGAGAAACAAACCAAACATAATATTATAACTCTTCGATCAGATCGAGGTGGTGAATACTTGAATGGAGAGTTTCTAGCTTATCTCAAAGAAAATGGTATGGTCTCCCAGTGGACTCCTCTATATACTCCACAGTTGAATGGGGTATCTGAAAGGAGAAATCGAACTTTGTTAGACATGGTTCGGTCTATGATGAGCTATGCGAATCTTCCAGTATTCCTGTGGGGTTATGCATTGGAAACCTTAGCATATTTACTGAATAAGGTGCCTTCCAAATCTATTCCTCAAACTCCATATGAGATATGGAAAGAAAGGAAACCGAGTCTTAAACACGTTAAGATTTGGGGATGTCCAGCTTATGTCAAGAAAGTTGACCCAGATAAGCTGGAATCTCGATCTGTAAAATGTAATTTTGTGGGATATCCTAAAGAGACTTTAGGGTATTACTTTTTCACCGATCATAGGGTGTTTGTCTCCAGACATGCTACCTTCTTGGAAAAGCAGTTTATCCTTGAAGGAAACAGTGGGAGCAAGATTGAACTTGATGAAGTTCAAGAAGCAAAAACTACTACGGTTCAAGTGGAAACACCTATTCAAACTGAACAACCTTCTGTGGAATAGCCCATTCGTAGGACAGGGAGAGTGTCTCTCCAACCTGAGAGGTATTATGGCCTTGTCATTGAGAATGACAATGAGTTGTCAATCATTGATGATGACGACCCTATGACCTATAATGAGGCTATGAGTAGTATTGACTCAGAGAAATGGCAAAGTGCCATGAAATCCGAAATGGAATCTATGTATACCAACCAAGTATGGACTTTGGTTGAACCACCTGAGGGTGTGAAGCCTATTGAGTGCAAATGGGTATACAAAAGAAAGATTGGAGCAGATGGCCAGGTGGAGACCTATAAGGCCAGGCTCGTGGCAAAAGGATTCAAACAAAGGCAAGGGATTGACTTTGATGAAACTTTTTCACCTGTAGCCCTGTTAAAATCAATTCGGATTTTGCTTGCGATTGCTGCTTACTACGACTATGAGATCTGGAAAATGGATGTGAAAACGGCCTTCCTCAATGGGAAACTTGAAGATGAAGTGTATATGACACTGATAAGTGGATTTTATATCCACTTGGAACGCTTTATTACAAGCTTAAATTGGTGTTTTGGACTCAAGTTGTTGGTATTTTGATGTGTTTTTGTGTTATTACATTTCAGGTATCAGTTAAATAAAGAAAAGAGCTTTTAAAGGAAATTGATGAAAAGTGATCAGAATTGGAAGCCAAGGCTATTGTCAAGTTGTAGAGAATCTCAATAGCTTCGCGTGGGCAGTTGAATCGCCTAATTCTGACGAGTAGAACTCAAGTTATGGCCAAAACAAGTTTCATCAGAATAGTTTTTCCAGTTAGTAGCTGCGCGCCCGCGCAAAGAGCTGCGCGCCCGCTCAGCTGAGCGGGCGCTCAGGAGGCGGCTGGTCGCTGATTTCGCTGAAAAAGCCTTTTTTGAGTAGAATTTGACGATTTTAAGGGTCCAAGTCCACTAGGGGCGTATATATACTTAAAAAAAAGGATTTTCATCATCCGGGAAGATTGGGATACCAAGGAGAAGACCTAGAAGCACAGAACAACTCCGAAAAAGAAGATCTTGTTTTCAACTTGTGATTCTTTGAATTAGTTGTAACTTTGGATGCTCGTTTTCATTCTTGTTGAACCTAGATCTCGTTTATTCATACTTTGATTATTATTTAGTTTATTAAGACCTTGTTTATACCATGCTTTCATTGGAACCCATGGTGACGATGAGTTCGATTATGGGCTAATCGTTGTCATGGGATTCTAGCGGATTTACTTATGGATTTCAATAGTTAATTGTTTCGATATCGTGGTGTGTGGTGATTGATTGATATCCTAGTATTGGTTGTGCTTATTCGTCTTATGTGCGTAGCTAACATATAAGATAGTGTGTTAATCTATATTGAAGCGACAGTGAATATAGAGGTTTAGAACTTGCCATGCTAGCATAGGTTCTTGTATGTGTATACATGATTCGTAGGTAACTCTAACCGTTTTACTTGCCCTATGTAATCAAGATAGATAACTTGTTCTTAAACCGTTATGTTGTCAAATTCTATAGACATATAGGGTCTCAATATAATTGGTGCCTATTCAGCTTCTATCTCTTTTGTGGATGTCTGGTAGAATGGTACTCGTGCAACGAAAGTTGGCGTTTATCAGTTTCGTGTTATCTGATTAGTGTCATCACCATCGTATGCTAAGGTTAAAAACAATAAGGCTATTGAATGAAGTATTTAATGAAGTTAGGATCCCATGTTTGTCATATATAGTAATTTAACTTCAATTCTCTTAGTTAATGTTATTTAGTATAATCTCTTAGTTTAATAAAAACCCAATTTGTTATTTGTCTTAGCATTGAGCGATAACCATACATTGTTGCATAGGTGCATAAATTGAACTTAACCTAAACTAGTCTCTGTGGGAACGAACTAGAAAATATTCTATACTACTTGCGAACGCGTATACTTGCGTGAATATTAGCGCGTGTTTTCTCCCTAACAAGTTTTTGGCGCCGCTACCGGGGACTCGGTGTTAATTTTTAGTTTATGTGCTTGTCATCAGTGGTCGTTAAAGTTCACTGACTCGGATTCTTTTACTTTCACGATTTATTTGTTTGTGTTTCAGGTACTCATTACAATGGGAGATCCAGCAGCATGAGCGAAAGCCTTGATGGATTTTTCTCAACCCAAGATCAATGACATTCAATCTAGTATTGTCTGGCCAGCTATCACATCTAATACCTTTGAGATCAAGCCAGGCATAATTCAATGGGTACAGACTTCAGTCCAGTTTGGGGGTTCTCCAACGGAAGATCCCAATACACACATTAGGGATTTCATTGAAATATGCGACACCTTCAAGTTCAACGGTGTTTCTGAAGATGTTGTGAAGCTGAGACTGTTCCCATTCTCTCTGAAGGACAAGGCTAAGAGCTGGTTACACTCTCTACCAGCTGGTTCGATTACTACTTGGGAAGATCTTGCCCAGAAGTTTCTTACTAAATTCTTCCCTATGGCGAAGACAGCTGCACTCAGGAATGCTATTACTCAATTTGCGCAGCCAACGGGAGAATCGCTAAGTGAAGCTTGGGAGCGCTACAAGGAGATGCTTAGGAAGTTTCCTCATCATGGAGTGCCTGATTGGATGATCATCACTTGTTTTTACAATGGGTTGGGAGCACAGTCCAGACACATGCTCGATGCATCATCAGGCGGAGCATTATGGGCAAAGAGCTATAAGGAAGCTTATGATCTAATTGAACTGATGGCTGCTAATGAATATCAGTATCCAACCCAGAGATATCCACAGGGCAAGGTAGCAGGAGTTCTTGAAGTGGATACAGCTACGGCTATCACTGCTCAACTAAAGGCGTTGTCTATGAAGATCGATTCTCTGGCTAACAATGGTGTTAAGCAGATAATTAGTGTTTGTGAGCTGTGTGCAGGTCCGCATGCGACAGAACAATGCGCTATATCTAGCGACTCAGCTCAGTTTGTGAGCAACTTTCAGAGATCGCAGCAACCAGTTCCAGACACTTATCATCCTGACAACTGGAATCATCCTAACTTCAGCTGGAGCAACAATCAGAATGCGATGCAACAGCCATTCCAGCAGTTTGCAAATAAGCTATTTAACCCTCCTGGTTTTCAGCAACAATTTACACCAAGACAACAATTCCAACTTCAACAACAAACTAATGATGCAGGTCTATCTTTGAATGAAAAATCTGAATTGGAGGAGTTGAGGCTTATGTGCAAAAACCAGGCTCTTATATGCCAAAGTCAGGCTGTTTCTATCCAGAATTTGGAGAACCAAATAGGGCAAATTGCTAATGCCTTATTGAATCGACCACCAGGAACGCTTCCTAGTGATACAGAAGCCAATCCAGGAAAGAGGGAAGTTGAAGAACAGGTGAACGCCATCACCTTAAGGTCTGGAAAGGTCGCAAGCCCCCAAATTCAGCAAGACGAAGAGCCTGAAAAATCTCAAGATTCAGAAAATGCAGTTGTGGCTGAAGAAGATGTGCAGAAGGAAGTAGAGGTGGAACCAAGGAAGACTACTGTGGAACACACTCCTCCTGAGGGTAATACAGGGGAGAAACAGATCTATCCTCCACCTCCTTTCCCTAAAAGGCTGTAGAAGAAAAAGCTGGATAAGCAGTTTGAGAAGTTTCTGGAGGTGTTCAAGAAACTTCATATCAACATACCTTTCGCTGAAGCTCTTGAACAGATGCCTAGCTATGCGAGGTTTATGAAAGGTATTATCTCTCGGAAAGTGAAGCTCGATGACTTAGAGACCGTTGCTCTAACGGAGGAATGCAGTGCTGTGCTGCAACAGAAGTTGCCTCCGAAGCTTAAAGATCCTGGAAGCTTCACTATTCCTTGCACCATCGGAAACTTGTCGTTCGACAAGTGTTTATGTGATTTAGGAGCTAGCATCAATCTGATGCCCTTATCTATCTTCAAGAAGCTTGGTCTGCCTGAGCCGAAACCAACATACATGTCATTGCAACTAGCTGACCGTTCCATCACTTATCCACGAGGTATAGTGGAGGATGTCTTGGTCAAGGTGGATAAACTCTTCTTCCCTGCTGACTTTGTAATTCTTGATTTCGAGGAAGATAAGAAGATTCCCATTATCTTGGGAAGACCATTCTTGGCTACAGGCCGAACTATGATCGATGTGCAAAAAGGAGAGCTTTCGATGAAGGTTTACGATCAAAAGGTCACTTTTAATGTGTTCAAGGCAATAAAGTTACCCACAGAAAAAGAAGAGTGCTTTAAAGTAGAGCGGGTCGACTCAGTTTTTGAAGATGAAGGAGTAGTGGAGCAACTGCAGGTTTTGAATGCACCTCCGTGGAAGAGGAAGTTGGATATGCCATTCGATTCTCTTGGGTTAGCAGAGCTGAAAATTTCTCAGGAGCGTTTTGAACCATTTACTCAAGAAGCTCCCACACTTGAGCTCAACCCACTACCAGATCACTTGAGTTATTCATTCTTAGGTGCACCCCCTGACAAGGGGTTGGGATATATCTTTGATGTTGTAGAGGGTAGCCGAACGGATCCTCCAGTGCCTATAGAGGGTTCTTCTCATGTGCAGCAGGTAGTTGATAGGATTGGTGTTGGTGATGAGCAGTACAGGCGAGTAACTAGGCGTATGGAGGCCATGCATGACATTCACCGTCATTTTACGGCATATTTGACACATGCTTTCGGTACTGTTGTTCGAGACACTGGTGGCGAGGTTGATTGGCCACCTGATCCTCCACCCGAAGAGGGTGATCTGTTCGACGACTAGGTATGCCTGAAATCCTTATTATTACCTTCAATGAGGACATTGAAAATTTTAAGTTTGGGGGTGATAATGTAAGGATTAGTAGTGTGTGTCCATATAGATTCATATAGATTCATGTTGCATGTTTAGTTGTAGTTCATTCATATTTTTGCATGATTGTTCATTTAGGACATATTTGTTTGTTTTTATGTAATTTCATATAGTTGCATTTGCATGCATATTTAGCATGATCCCTTAAGATGAACTATGATATTTGATAAGTTGATGTTGATTTAAGTGTGGTGATGAGGAATAGAGGGATGTTTAAGTCCTAATGAATTGATTTGCATGCCAGAAACAAATATTTTCACAAAGTCTTATAGGGTTGCTTTTGATCTAGATCATGATCATACTTGTTTGTTGTTGAGATTTAATCACTTGGTTATATTTAGAATTTGTGATATTCTCGTAGTGACGTAAAAACACTAATTCTTTTTATCTGGAGAAAAACTTGGATTTCATTGCTAGTTGTTGTAAGGCTAGGTGTCAAATGGCTAGTAGCCGGCTCATATTTTTATGAGTAGTCTAGGGTTGAATGAGATGGAGCGAAACGCACTCATTCAGAAATTGTTGAAAAAAAAAGGAAAAAAAAGAAAAAAAAAGGAATAAAAGAAAGAAAAAAAAAGTATGTGTTTATGCATAATTGATCAAGAGTGAGCTCTTTAATACTCGAGTTATTAAGTTCTAGGGGACTTTGTGCCTAGTGACCTAAGGCTTTTATAGTCTGGGATCCGCTAACCTAACGCTCGCTACATGGGTATTATTGTATAAGTCTTTTGGGACCTCATTCATTGCACGATCAAATAAGCATCTTTGCTATGTGTTCAATAATGGTGTGAATCCTTGTATAACTCTAGTAGAAAGTAGGTGTTGTGAGTCATAATACGTTTATTGTCTATTCTGTTTATAAACTTTTGATTGTTTCGATGATAGATAAGTTATGGTTATTGATCTAGTATCGAGAGTATATCTGTTAAGCATCCACACATGCACGTTTCTGGTTTGTGAGTTGGTTTGTGGGATTTATTCGAACTCTATTTCAAGTTATTGCATTCTTAGAGGCATTGGTTTATTCATTTGGTTATGGTTATTCTGAGGGGATCGATTGCATTATCATTTAGTTACATTCACATAGTTGCATTCATGCATTAGGTTTATTTTGTAGTTTTGAGTCTGTTTATGCTTGAGGACAAGCATCGATTCAAGTTTGGGGGTGTGATAAGTGGATTTTATATCCACTTGGAACGCTTTATTACAAGCTTAAATTGGTGTTTTGGACTCAAATTGTTGGTATTTTGATGTGTTTTTGTGTTATTGTATTTCAGGTATCAGTTAAATGAAGAAAAGAGCTTTTAAAGGAAATATGATGAAAAGTGATCAGAATTGGAAGCCAAGGCTATTGTTAAGTTGTAGAGAATCTCAATAGCTTCGCGTGGGCAGTTGAATCGCCTAATTCTGACGAGTAGAACTCAAGTTATGGCCAAAACAAGTTTCATCAGAATAGTTTTTCCAGTCAGTAGCTGCGCGCCCGCGCAAAGAGCTGCGCGCCCGGCGGCCGCTCAGGAGGCGGCTGGTCGCTGATTTCGCTGAAAAAGCCTTTTTTGAGTAGAATTTGACGATTTTAAGGGTCCAGGTCCACTAGGGGCGTATATATACTTAAAAAAAATGGTTTTCATCATCCGGGAAGATTGGGATACCAAGGAGAAGATCTAGAAGCACAGAACAACTCCGAAAAAGAAGATCTTGTTTTCAACTTGTGATTCTTTGAATTAGTTGTAACTTTGGATGCTCGTTTTCGTTCTTGTTGAACCTAGATCTCGTTTATTCATACTTTGATTATTATTTAGTTTATTAAGACCTTGTTTATACCATGCTTTCATTGGAACCCATGGTGACGATGAGTTCGATTATGGGCTAATCGTTGTCATGGGATTCTAGCGGATTTACTTATGGATTTCAATAGTTAATTGTTTCGATATCGTGGTGTGTGGTGATTGATTGATATCCTAGTATTGGTTGTGCTTATTCGTCTTATGTGCGTAGCTAACATATAAGATAGTGTGTTAATCTCTATTGAAGCGACAGTGAATATAGAGGTTTAGAACTTGCCATGCTAGCATAGGTTCTTGTATGTGTATACATGATTCGTAGGTAACTCTAACCGTTTTACTTGCCCTATGTAATCAAGATAGATAACTTGTTCTTAAACCGTTATGTTGTCAAATTCTATAGACATATAGGGTCTCAATATAATTGGTGCATATTCAGCTTCTATCTCTTTTGTGGATGTCTGGTAGAATGGTACTCGTGCAACGAAAGTTGGCGTTTATCAGTTTCGTGTTATCTGATTAGTGTCATCACCATCGTATGCTAAGGTTAAAAACAATAAGGCTATTGAATGAAGTATTTAATGAAGTTAGGATCCCATGTTTGTCATATATAGTAATTTAACTTCAATTCTCTTAGTTAATGTTATTTAGTATAATCTCTTAGTTTAATAAAAACCCAATTTGTTATTTGTCTTAGCATTGAGCGATAACCATACATTGTTGCATAGGTGCATAAATTGAACTTAACCTAAACTAGTCTATGTGGGAACGAACTAGAAAATATTCTATACTACTTGCGAACGCGTATACTTGCGTGAATATTAGCGCGTGTTTTCGCCCTAACAGACACAACCAGAGGGTTTTCTTTCCAAGGGAAATGAACACCTATTGTGTAAGCTGCTGTGAACCATATATGGTTTAAAGCAAGCTTCTCGTAGATGGAACATCCATTTTGATGAGACAATCAAAGAGTTTGGTTTTATCAAAAACATAGATGAACCATGTGTCTACAAGAAGGTTAGTGGGAGCGCGGTGACATTTCTTGTATTGTATGTGGATGACATACTTCTTATAGGAAATGATATATCGATGCTGTAATCAGTCAAAGTGTGGCTATCGAAGAACTTCACTATGAAGGACTTAGGAGAAGCATCCTACATTCTCTGTATGAAGATCTATAGAGATAGATCTAGAAGAATGATAGGTCTTACCCAGGGTATATACATCCAGAAAGTGCTTAAAAGGTTTAGCATGGAAAACTCCAAAAGAGGTCTCATACCGATGAGCCATGGAGTGTCCCTTTCCGAATAGATGTCTCCTAAGACACCTGAGGAAAGAGAACGTATGAGTAAGATTCTTTATGCTTCAGCAATAGGATCTATCATGTACGCGATGTTATGTACTAGGCCTGATGTTGCTTATTTAATAAGTGTGACGAGCAGATATCAGTTCGATCCAGGTGAAGACCACCGGAAAGCAGTGAAGAACATCCTTAAGTACTTGTGAAGGACTAAGGATATTTTTCTTGTTTTTGGTGGTGAATCTGAGTTGAAAATAGAGGGTTATACTGACTCTAGTTTTCAATCAGAAAGTAATAGCAAATCCATGTAGCTTGTACAGCTTCCTTGATTCCTTCCATCAAAAGAGCAGATGTCATTATTACTAGTTATTTATTGCTGGACAACTTCATGTAAGGCTATGAAAGATTCCCTCACATTCTTGATTCTCTTATTTGAAAGAGATGTGTCCTAAGTCCAATCATGTATGATGATTTAGGAATAACTCTTATGTAATCTGTTTTGATTTCATTGATATTAATAAAAGACTTGTTTTGGTTTTATTACGGGCTTTATCTATTTAAGTGTTAAATAAGATATACCATAGTTTAGAGTAAAGCTTTTTATGGATTATGATGAGATCATAATAATGAGACCTAAAAGATAATAACTCTGAACTTAAATATTTCCTGGTCGTAGGATTACTAACTGGTAATTAGTAATCCGGAAAGATCGGTACATACTATGCTTGCTTCATTATGAAGGATGTCTGTTCTCATAGACATTTGTGTGGTGACACTATAGCTAGTATGTAGGTGCTTATTATAGAATAAGTTCACTGAACATGACTCACACAGCTGAACAACTGATGGAGTTCACTCACGTGTCAGCAGATGTTCACATAGTGATAGTTGTACAAGTATCCTTAGACTTGAGGTCATCATAGTCATCTTGTGTACACTGAACTATACTTTGGTTTAGTTCTTAGTCTCCAGGGACAATAATAAGGGCTCTACTGGGTGTAGGAATTTGTACACGAAGATAGTGTATGATCAATAAAGGATCTACCCCTTCCAGTGAAAGGAAGAGAATATTCAATGTTGATCCACTTATGTTAGTTCAGAAATCTCTGGCCAGATTGAATGAAATTAGAAAGGAGTTTCTAATTCACATTAATTAGAACTAAGCATAGTGAATGGGAAAGCATATGATTAAATAAGATAGGCTTGACACGAGTTCCATGCCTTGTATTTAATCATGACATTGCAGGGTAGAAGGAATTAATTGTACGGTAACTATTCACCGAATAGGTTCTTGATATTCTAAGCAGTGAATTCGTATTATCCGGATAGTCACGATATGCTGAGAAGTATCCCTCACGATGTAGAATAAACATGATTAATGTATTAATTAATCATATTTAATAAATTAGAGAATTTATATAAATAATGATAAAATAGTTTTATTATTATTTATTTCTACTATCGGCTTAATATTGAACCTACAGGGTCACACCATAAAAGAGAATGATTTAATGGTGGAGGAATTAATTAATAATGGCTGGTAATTATTTATTTATGAAATAAATAATTAGTTAGCAAATTTAATAATTTATTAAATGAGATTTAATTAATTATAAATTAATTAAGAAAAGTTCTTAATATTATTAATTAAGAATTTATTTTTTTTGGAAATTAAATCAAGTGAGAGAATTATTTTTCTAAAGTGTTTAGAAAAAGGATTAATGATTAAAAGGTATTTTAATTATTAGTTAATTGGTTAATAAGAATAATCAATTAAAGGGTTAATAATAATAATATTTTATGGGAAAATTTTCAGCTGAAATTTTGCCTATAAATATACTATTATAAACCCTATTTGCCTCAACCCAAATAAAAACCCTAATTCTAAAGTAGAAAAGAAAGGGAGGCAACTAATTCTCCAACATCTTCCTCCCTCCATTATTTTGATCTCTTGGTGGATACCGGTGGAGTGCTTCACACTTGAGGAGCAGCTGCTAGGGATCTCCGTTCATCGTTCTTGGATCGCTATTAAAGATTAGTAATTGATCCATCGATGTATTCACGATTTATATGCGATTATATGGATTTTATATCAAGAAAAATGTTTTACCATGCTTCTGTGATGTATAAAATCCTACATTGTCCACATATGACAAATCAAACTTGGCCATTTAATCTGTAAATCTAGAGAATTTTTGCTTGATTTCCACCTGAGAAGGGATGATCTCATCTAGCTTGTCCTTGACCAGTTTCCTTGTCTTGTCTTGATGATCAATCAGAGTCAGGTTTAGAGCTTTACCAGTGAGGTGAAAGACTTTAAGTTGAGCTTTATAGACAACTGTGATTGCATCATAAACTTCTTGTGGACTTAAAGTTTTGGCATTACTTCCAAGGATGGTGATGTACTCTTCTCTAAATCTGGCCAAAACCTCATCCATCTCAAGATGAAAGTATTTATCTAACCAGGCATCACATTTGCCATCTTGTTCAGCTTCATTGACAATCTTTGTTTGTTTTTATTGAACATCTATCTGATAGGAAAGCATGATAGCTTGATAATCTTGATTAGACATATATGATGTAAGAAGTTGTTGAGAAATTTGAGCAAGTCCAGAAAGTTGATCAACCTATAGATCATTCATTGTTATTGGTTGAGCTTCTGCTTCATGCAGCCACTGAGAGATTAAATGAGGTTGTGGTGGAGTAGGGTTAGAGGTAGATGGTTGGTCAGTTGGATTTGAGGTGGAGGGTAGTGAACCAATAGAAACACCTATGACAGATGCCACAGTTTGACTCACATATTGAACTGTGGTTATGACAGTATGTTGTTCACCACTTGTGGGAACCTCCACTTGAATTGGAGGGGATTTGACCAGGTTACTGTCATGTACCATGGCCTCAAACCCTTGCTCATTTTGCAGTGAGCTTGCACTTAAATGTGCTAAACTTGCATCCTCAATAGCAGGATCATTGGCAATTGAACTCCTAGCTTCAATTGTGAGTGCAATTTCAGCTAGGGTTTTGAGGGAGTTGTTCCTTCATGAGGAACCACCAATTGAATTGGAGAGGATTTAGATAGCTCCCCCTCAGGTGTACAACCCTCAAACCTTACGACCTGTGAAGGTTGATTTGTACATGAAGGTGCATTTGAAACTACCACAGGGTCTTCAGTAAAAACTGATGAAACCTCTATATTTGTGTTGGTGTCATCAAGGTCTAACCCAACATGTAGCCTCTCACCAACTAAATTTGGGTCCTGAGTGGTGAGCACAGTCTCTTGAACCATGTCACATGATGTTGGCAACACTTGAGAATTAAATTCAAGTGTTTGATTGAATGAAGAAGAAATTTGAGAGATTAGATTTTGAATTTCAGAACTGAATATTGGCATCTCCCTCTGAATAGATGAGGGAGCTTCAAAAGACGTGTTCTCTTTGTGTGTGCCATCCTTATTTCTTCTTTCATACACTTGAATTTGTTCAAATGTTGGTGCAAACTCTTTACATGATGCACTAGAGAGAGTGCTCTTTTCAATAGAGACACCCTGTTGAGAGGATGCCCCTAGAGTCTGTTTTAATCCCTCTTTTTCAACTACATCCTTTTGGGAGGATGCAGAGGTAGCTTGAGTGGTCAACTCAGTTTGTTTTGCCTTTTTGGCTTCTTGACCAAGGTTGACTCTAGTTCTTTTTTATCCTCACCACTCTTATTTATCACAGTGATATGTGCATGCTTTCTCTTTTTTACTCACTTCACCCTTTTGAGAGGATGAAGTGGTTAGTTTCCTAGCTTCTACTGGTAAAGAAGAATGAGTCTCAGTTTAGGAAAGCCCCTGTTGGTGTTCCTGTGTTTGTTCTTCCACAGGTATAGGAGCCATTATTATACTAGATGTGATTGCAGACCTCATGTCAGGCATAGGGTAAGGGTAAGTCCTGAATCTCTCCAACATAAATGGAGTGATTCTAAGACTTACAGGTACCTTGTTCTTTGTAATAAGTTTACCAGATAGAACTTTAGACACTTGTTTATAGTTTCTTATTTTGGTTCCATCTATACCATTAAGCATATGAATTTCATGCACTTTATAATTTAAAGCAGACATTATAAATCTAGGAAAAAATATTTCCTTACCTCTTGATGTCAAAGGCATTGTTAGCATGGTGCTGAGTTCCTCCATTATCAGGTGTCCTACATTGAGGTGTCTGTTGTGAGCCATAAAAAACACCAGCTTCTGAACAACACTTGAGATGTTGTCATATCCTGTCTTCCTACAGGTGAATGCCCTCACGATTGAGTCAAAGAGAAAAGACCATTCTCTCCTCAAGTACTTCTTGTTCAGCCTTGCCAGGTTGATTCTTTCATTGTAGTTGATGAAGTCCATGAATTCAGCCAATTCTTCTTGAGTTGGCACCTCCATCAAATTGTTAGTAGGAATCTCCAGGGCCACATTCACATCATTTTTTTTAGAGAATTCAACTTGTTGGCCTTGAATGGAGCAGTTAACCATCATGAAAGTAGCTTGGTTCTCCTGCACCACTGTCCTTATCACAATTGTGATCCAGAAATCCCTTATAACATCCAAGTACAGTACTGGATTGGCTGTTAGAGCACCTGCAAAGTAAGTTTCAGAAAAAAAAACTTCAAAAAGCTCTTGAACTGTCAAGAGCTTGATTTGCATCCATAAAAAGCAAGATAGTTGGTGCCCTCCTTTGGGATGAAAGGTGTAACAGTGTTTAATTCCATTTGAAGAGTTTAAATTTGAGTGGGTAAGAAAAATTAGAGAGAAAGAGCTTAAAATGAGAGAAAATGGTTTGGATTTGGAAAAATTAGGTCACTTAGAGATCTCGAAGGCGTAAGGATGTGTATGTCGAGATGTCTGGGTATTTATAATAAAAGGTAAATGACTTATCGAGAACTCAAAATAAATGTTTGGGGTTTGCTTATCGAGAAGTCATATTGATGGAATAGATACATACTGATATGTCATTTTCCTGACTCTTATCGAGAACTAGAAAATGATTTATCGAGATGTCAAATAAATATCCAGTTTGTCCTAAATGGACTGAATTGTTTCCAATTTTTATTTGAATAAATCAAAATAAAATCAGAATAATTTTATCAAAAGTATATTACCAAAATAATTTATTTAATAAAATTATTTCAGTTCTAAGTTGTAGATAAGTCTAAAATTTATACATGTAGAGAACTCTGTGAGTTAACACTTATAGAGAACTCTACAATGACATATCGATAAGTCATAATAAAGCTTGTCGAGAAGTCCTTCGAGAAGTCAGAAAAATGACTTATCGATAACTCTCTCGAGAATTATACTTATCAAGAACTCAGTTCTCTAAATACTTTTGTTCTTTTTGATTTTATCTTGTGCTAATTTCACATATTAAAAATATGAATTAACATTTAGACATTTTTCTTAGAATTGAAAAATTCCAAGCTAAATTTTGAATTTTGAAAAATAAATATACAGAGATTTTAGAAATATTTATAACTCATATTTCAGTTAATTTCCAATTAAATCAAATGAATTTTGATTTATTAGAAATTAATCTGTTGCAAAACATTACCTGAGTTCTTGCCTTTATGATGAAAAATTTAGCATTCCAATTTTACCTACAATTCTAGTGAAAGTTGCTTCATCCAAAGGTTTAGTAAAAATGTCAGCTAACTATTTTTTGTTGGAACAAAAATGAGCTCAATGGTACCATTTGCAGCATGTTTTTTAATAAAATGGTACCTTACATCAATGTGCTTTATTCTAGAATGATTAACTGGATTAGACACAATGGATATAGCACTAGTATTGTCACACATAATTGAAATTTTGTGTAACACTAGGCCATAATCCATTAGCTGATTTCTAATCCAAAGCACTTGAGCACAACAACTTACAGCAGCTATGTATTCAGCCTCAGTTGTGGAAGTTGATACGGATTGTTGTTTCTTGCTATACCGGGATACAAGTATTTGTCCAAGAAACTGACAGCGTCCACTGGTTCTCTTTCTGTCAACCCTGCTACCAGCAAAATCTGCATCTGTGTATCCAACAGCTTCAAAACCTGTTCCCTTAGGATACCACAATCCCAAGTTTGGAGTTCCCTTTAAGTATCTGAAAATTCTCTTCACAACCATCAACTTTGATTCTTTTGGATTGGCTTGAAATATTGCACACAGGCATGTTGCAAACATAATGTCTGGTCTACTAGCATTCAAATATAACAAAGATTCAATCATTCCTCTATAACTTGAAATATCTACACTTTTTCCTTTCTTATCTTCATCCAACTTTGTAGCTATAGACATAGGTTTGAATGTAGGTGAACAATCAACCATAAAAAAATTCTTTAATAGATCTTTAACGTACTTGGTTTTGCTGATGAAGATTCCATTACTTCTTTGACTGACCTGAAGTCCAAGGAAGTAACTTAATTCCCCCATCATACTCATTTCATATTCACTCTGCATGAGTTTTAAAAATATTTGACATAACTTTTCATTAGTAGAACTAAAAATGATATCATCCACATAGATCTGAACTAGGTTCATATCATCACCATGTTGCTTGTTGAAGAGAGTCTTGTCAATTGTACTTCTAGTGAATCTATGTTTGAGCAAAAATTCTGATTGGCTGTAATACCATACTCTAGGTGCTTGCTTTAATCCATATAGAGCCTTGAGTAGTTTGTACACAAAGTTTGGAAATTACGGATCTTCAAAGTTAGGTGTGTAATATCCGGGATATATCGTGTAATTATTTTTATCAGTAAATAAATATTCGGTATTTATTATAGGAATTTTTGATGAATTATTTGTTAAGTGTATATGTGTTTGAATGTTTAAATATGATAAAATTTGAGTATTTTAATTTTTATATGTCCAAAATAAAGTATAGATAATTGTGATATTTTTCTATTAATTTTTATGTTCTTATATGATTTCATAAATGATTTATGAATTTAATGAATTATTTTCCGAGTAATTATAAACTATTTTGTATAATCGGGAACCAACCGACTTCAACCGTTTTTACAACCCGGAAATCTTAAGAAAACTCTTTCCTAACCTAATTGTAATATTCTGAACATTTTCCATGTTTTGACTTTTTTGATCCGGAGTACGGTTTCCCCTGTGCGGTCCCAGCGCAAAATTTTCGATACAATATTCGTTTCAGTAAATTGATAAAACCCGTACTTTCAAAAAACGGGATCTTTTGATTAAACTATTATATTCTCTTCTCGTAATACGTGTAACTAAAGCGCTGAGACCAAGTCTGTATGTACAAAATGTATAGTTTTGGATAATTATCCTAAAACCGGTACCGAATTGGATCTGTTTTTGTCAAATAAACAATATATTTTATATTCAACATGATCCAACGGGGTACCAATAATCCATAAATATAAATAGCCTTTACCGTATTATATTTTGTACCGAAAATCATTTGCAGTCAGTTAAATATATAATTTCCCGAGAAAAACAGTATACTCATATTAGTTCTTGAGAATCAAACTACAATTTGAAGGCGTTAGTGATATCGGATTTTGGAGTTCTAGTAGTAAAAACAAGCTCTTGAAACATACTTTCATAGTCTGTAATTCTTACTACTGCAGAATCAAAGGGTAATTTCTTATAATTTTATTTATTTTTGAATTATATTGGGATTAATTATGAATCTTTGATTTTGATGTTGTTTGTGTGATTTGATGCTTGCATGTTAGATAATTTTATCCTGGTCATTTTGGTATATGTTGAATTTGGAGTTAAATAACATATAGATAAAGGGGTTTGATTTTTGAATTTCAGAAATTAGGGTTCATGTATATTATGAATGTTTTCAATTGATTTTAGGTGTTTCTTTGTTAGGGGTTATTAGATTGAATTGTTTACATCAATAGATAGATCGTAAAACAAGGAATCGAATGGTATAAACGGATTGAACGGGGGATTCCTGGAGTGTGTTCGCCGGAAAATCGAACCCAGCGGCAGCGGAATTTTCCGTTCAATTCCTTGGTTGTTTATTTATTTATTCAAAAACAATCCTTGGATGTTTGATTATTTTGTTACTGCAGATGAGTTCCTGATAGCAAGAAGATCATGTCCTGTGAATTTTGTAAGTTTCTGGGTGGTTTTTAGAGTGACCGGAAAAGCTCCAGTCGCCGTTTATGGCGACTGGCCGGCGGTAGTCGTCGGGGACGAAGACAGGGGTGACAAACTTCAGTTTGACCCCTAAAGTTGTCCCTGATTTGCAAATATGGTATTTCAGTTTTAAAATATTACAAAAATAGGATTTTTGTTTATATATTTTTAAAAATAGTATTTTATTTTTATAATTATTTTCAGAAATTGTTTTCAATTATTAAAAATTCTAAAAATCATTATTTTAATTCCAAAAATTATTTTTAATTCAAAAATAAATCTAAATTATTTAATTAATTAATTTTAGTTGATAATTAATTAGTTAATTGGTCAATTAATTTGAGTAGTAATTGATTAATTGATTTAATTAATTATTAATTGATTATTTAATTAGATTTAATTATTTCTTTTGATTTAAAAATTCCAAAAAATAGTTTCGAGCTTTAAAATATTATTCTAAATTAATTTCAAGGCTCAATAATTATTATAAAATGATTTAAAGTCAGATTCAGGTATTCGAACCCTGTTAATTGTTTATAAATGATTCAACGACCCTTTTTAATTCTGAAAAATGTTTAAAAATTTATATTAAATATCTGAAAAATAATTTTAACCTTGAATCTTCTTTGAAATAGTATTTTTATTGAATATCTTACATGCTATGTGCTATATGTGATCCGGTTTGTGTATGATATGCTTATATGTGTATTGTTTAACTGTTTTAATCGTAACTTTCAATCCGTAAGTCGGATTTGAGTGAAACTAAGGGTAGATAAAAGCTTGTAACGAATAGAATAAAGTGAGAATAAGTATTGATAGATACTTGTGATGTTTGAGCAGAAGAAGTAACACGTAGGAAAGGGAAGCAGATATTCAGTGAGTAAGAGTCAATGAACGAAAGCAAGAGAAGCGTTAGCTAATCGAGATAAGGCAAGTACTTCTGAACCTTTCTCGAGATATATAGCAAGTGATTCATAAACTATCTTGATACGTGTTTGGAATAGTTCTATTTTATATTGCAAGTGCTTTGAAGTATGTAACCCTAAACCTTGATTCCAGTTATTGATCTTTGAGCCTTAAGCTTCATTCTTTGTAAATAATTGATTGTTGAATACCCAGATACAAACCACAGATACATGATACTACTCCATAAATATATACAAACTAAATACCAATCACTAAACCAGAATTATTTAACATATAAACCTTCATACCTTATATATCAGAAGACTAATCCTTATAACCACGAGACCTTGATTCTTCCATTATCTAATTCTTTTACCAGCTGATATCTAATCTTTGTACTTTCCTTGTTATATCCTATTGGTGATTGCAAATCACCTTATGCTTGAAAACCAATGTTGTTTATGATTATGTTTACTGTTTTACATTGTTTACTCTGTTATTATTGTAGAATTGGATTGTTTTATAAAATATGGACCAGATTCGTGGCCAGACCAGATTGGTGGTCATGTTAGGCCAATGTATGCCTTGGATCCACTAATTAGAGCAAAGTTGTGTGCCTTGCTCGGGGTCAGTGCATGACTGATCAGCAGCCTAACCTTGGTTTTTAAAATAAAACTTGAATATCCAATTCTAATCATTGCATATAAAGAAACTTGATAACCTAAAATCATTTTATTTGATCATTGTTTAACCTCGTTATTATCACTGTGACTTGCTGAGCTGGTTAGCTAATTTGTGTGATTTTGTTTGTGTTCTTTTCCAGTTAAGAAGGAACCTATTGGTAGCGAGGATCCCCAATTAAGTGTGCGAGTTGGGATTCCAGGTTAAGCGGAATAAGCTAACTGAAGACTTTTGTAATAGTTTAAGTTTGGAAGTTTGTAAGAATGTTTAATATTCAGATGTAAGTTTAAGTAGTTGGGATTTGGAACGTTTGTAATATAAGTAAGTTGTGGCTTGTATGCATACTTTAACCTGTTGCGCTCCGTGGATGAAGGTAAGCAGTGTCACTGCATATTATTCTTATACTTATTATTGTCATAAGCATGTATATATATTGTGTGTATGTGTGTTATGGACCCCAAACTTCTGACCCGGGTTTGGAGGGCGCCACAAGGTGGCTGTTGCACATAAACTTCTTCTTCTAACTCACCATTCATGAATGCACTTTTTACATCCATTTGATACACCTTAAAATTTGAGTGTGCAACAAATGCA
Organism: Apium graveolens; assembly: GCF_009905375.1. Lineage (NCBI taxonomy): Eukaryota > Viridiplantae > Streptophyta > Magnoliopsida > Apiales > Apiaceae > Apium > Apium graveolens. Next base: position 25,716,101 of record NC_133655.1, on the reverse strand, counting down.
AGAAAGATCCTTATTACTTCAAGTCTTGCAACTGGAGCAAAAGTTTTATCATAGTCAATTCCTTCCTCCTATGAGTAGCCTTTTGCAACCAACCTTGCTTTGTTTATAGTGACAATCCCATTTTCATCCATTTTGTTCCTGAACACCCACTTTGTTCTAATTACACTTCTGTTCTTTGATGCAGAAACCAAATACCGAACTTTATTCCTTTCAAACTGATTTAGCTCCTCTTGCATAGCAGATATCCAATCAGGATCAAGTAGGGCTTCCTCGATTTTCTTAGGCTCAATTTGTGACAAGGAAAATATGCATGTAGACATTCATTTGCAGTTGCACTTCTAGTACTCACTCCAGCATTAGAATCACCAATAATTGCTTCTCTTGTATGACTCCTATCCCATTTCCTGGTGTGAGTTTGTTGACTTGAATTTTCTGCATGTTCTTCATCATTGGCATGACTTGCAGAACTTTCTCCTTTTTTCCCCCTGAGTTTGTGCTATCAAATTCAGGTGTTTGAGATGAGCTTCCATTTTCATGATTCACTTGTTCAGTTGACTCTTCCTCCATTCTGCTGCTTGTGTTGACTTTACCTTCATCTTCAGAATCAGAATCAATATTGAGATTTTCAAATTTAAGGGCCTCAACTTTATTTTCATCAAGGCATTCCAAGTCTGGACACTTGTCATCATCAAACGCCATATCTGTGTTTTCCATAATTTTATTTTGTTTAAGCACATAGACTTTGTAGGCAGTTCTCTCTAATGAATATCCCAGAAAAATTGCTTCAAAAACCTTAGAGTCAAATTTTCCCACATATTCAGAGTTTTCTTTCAAAACACAACACTTGCTTCCAAACACATGAAGATGCTTCATAGTGGGATTTCTTTTAGATAAGATTGAGTAGGGTGATTTGCCAAGATTCTTTTTAATGAGATATCTGTTTTGAGTATAGCATGCAGTGTTGACAGCTTCTTCCCAAAAACTTGTTGGTAATTTGGCATCCTGCAGCATTGTTGTAGCAGCCTCTAATAGTGTTCTATTCTTTCTCTCAACTACTCCATTTTTCCGAGGTGTTCAAGCAGCTGAGAATTCTTGAACAATGACTTTGTCTTTGCAGAATTCAGTTAAAGTTGTATTTCTGAATCCTGTGCCATTAACACTCCTTAATATTTTCACACAATTTCGATCTTCAGCATGCTTCTCAATCTTATTGATGTGTTCAATTATGTTGTGTGGAGTCTCGTCCTTAAAATGCATAAATTCTACCCATGTGTACTGTAACGACCGAAAAATTACGCTTGTATTATATTCTAATAAATATAATTTATATGTATTATTATGTTAGTATGTGTGTTGAATCCTAAAACCCTAATTTCTATGTGCTACGTGTTGTCTGTTTTGATTAGAATGTGTTTCGGGTATTTATCGAGTGTTTTATTATAAATTATATGTTTTATATCAAATCTGTACAGCCCAAACAGTGTTTTAAAAGCCCATATTTCAAAAAAAAACATTGGCCCTATTTTTCCAGGTATGGCCTATACCACATCAATATTCTGAACAACTAGACGTTTTATAAATTTACCTCTTTCGCCAAAAATGACTTTTCCGGGCCCCTTCGGGTGTCAAAACCCCCCACAAAAATGACATTTTTATTTTTATATGATCATGAAATTTTCAAACATCATTTTTCTTTGCATTTTTGTATTATTCACAATTTTTGTGAATTTTTGGTATATATTTTATATTTATTGGATATTTAAAAATCATAATTAATACCCAAAAATTATAAAAATTGGGGCCAAATAATTTTATTAGATGTGTAATTAGACCCTTAATTTTATTTAAGGGTACTATTTTAGTTAGTATAAATAGCTAATTTATTATTAATTATTAATTAGTTAATTATTAGAAAATCAGAATATTCAAGAAAATAGAAGTGTTGGTGAAGAACAGCTTGAGAATTCAATCCAAAGTTTCATAGTGTTTCTGTTGTTCAAATCTTACATGTGAGTAACCAAAATGAAGCTTATGATCTCTACTTTTTATTCGTACCATCAATTTCATGTTTTGTAGTTTAGATTTTCAATTCGTATTTTAGGGTTCATGAACTGAAATTGGGGATTTTTGATTGTGGGGTTATGGGTTGAATTTGATGCTTTGGATAATTTTATATACTTGTTTACAACTGGTTTATGCTATTTAATTCATCAAAGAATTGCACTAAGTGTTAGTTCTTATTTTAGGGTTTATGTAAGTTTAAATTAATTTATTTTTATATTTGCATGAATCTGAGATTGTTTTAGTTATAGGGGTTAGATTGTAGAAGTAACAAGCTTTATTTTAAGCTATTATTTGCTATTTTAGTGTACGAAATCGTTATCTTGAGTTTTGGCCGGAAATTAGTGTGATTTGATCGGAGAATGCGTTGCAAGGGTTATCACGTTATGATGTTGATATGGTTGAATTGCTGATGAAATTCTGGATGAATTGGAGGGTTGATTCGATCAAAACAATGCACGAATGGGCTATAATTGGTTCGCCGGTTTCTGTTCTGTTCTCACCGGTGAAGACAATGGAGGAGTCGTCGGTTGCAGGGGATTCGACGACTGTACTGTAGAGGGGGATTGGAATGATTCTGCAGCTTGAATGGACTGGAATCGTCGTGTTTTGGCCGGATTAATTCGCCGGAAAACCCACCGGCGTCGTTGTCGGTGGGGCAGTTCTAGGATGACCCGGGGTCGATCCGGTTTCATCCCGGAAATGACCCGGGTTTGATCCTGAAAACCCATAATCCATTTCCCTGTTTGTGTTTCTGAAAATTAATTATTTACTTTTATTTTAATAAAACAGAAAATTAGTTTTGTAAATTATTAAAATCAAATAAAAATCTGATTTAAAATCTATAATATTTAATAAATAATTTCTAAATTATTTTATTAATTTAGAAATTCGAAAATGTAATTATTTATTTATTTATTATTAATTATTTAATTAATTATTTAATAAATGAGAATAAATAATTAGATCGATTAATTCGATTAGCGGTTCGAGAATTAATTGACTCAAGCGAGTAACTCATAAATATTCGAGTGGTATTCAGAATTTTATTAGTTTGACGAGCGAGTATCGATTTATTTATTTATGCGCGATCAGATTGCGTAATAATTACTCGTATCGATTAATTAATTATAAATAATCAATTTAGTCAGATAATTTGTAATAAATTGTAATTAATTCTAAAACTTAGGGAATATAAAATATGATAATTCTTAAATAATTATTTAAAAATATAACTAAGGTTTAATTAATTATGACTAATTAATTATAATTAATTTAATATTAATTAAATCTTGTTTATTGCGTAATAATTAGACCGTTTATCCGTTGTAAGAGAAACGAAGACCCTTAGACTCAGAAAAATGACCCCGTTCTATTAAAAATAATTATAAATCATAATTTATTTCAGAAGCGAGTCGGCTTATGATAATTATTTTTTTGTAGACCCTATTAGTGATAAAAAAACGAGTATAATAAATCCCAAAAAATTAGGGATCGAGTGAGATAGTGTTTGTTAATGCGAATATAAGTCTAGTATCGATTCTCAAAATATTTATAGGTTTAAATTAATTATGTGCCTTATTTGTTATGTGATTTACGTGATAATGTGAGCTCTATGTGTTAGATAATTATATACGAGTCAGATAATATCGTATGGGTAGATGATAAGGATTACGTGGTGTCAATATGAGATTGCATGCGAGGTAAGTCAGCTAAACAAGTATCTTTCCTTGATAGATTCAATACCAGTAAGGCGAATCAAGCGGGAGATAGAAGGTTGTGAATCATCTGAGGTTGTTATGGATAAAAAATTAATATATATAATTGTTGTATTTAATACTAAGGAACGTGAGCTGCGAAGCTCGATTTGACTGCTCTTGTATTTCGTGACTCAATCTGCCTTAACAAGATGCCTACGTACCTTGCTGATTGCCAATGATCAAGTCAAAAAACGTAGTTCTGATTTGTGGGGTGAGGCCCCTTATATAGATGTTGAGAGTCCTTGAATTGGACTTGGTATAGGAGACTTTGTGGGCAAGTCTCATAATTAGAATGGACTTTGGAGTCCTAGATAGTAGGAAACTGATTCCTTATCCTTTTAGGTCCCCTTGAGGCCAATCTACAAGGATTTATATCCCCACTAGGACTTATCTTAATAGCTGTTTTCCTCCTTTATTTATTAATTACGAAATTAATAAATAATCAGGGATTTTGGGCCTTCTTTGTTCCATCAGGCCTGATCTGGTCCATCAGGCCTGATCAATGTGTTGACCTTCTTGGTCTGAATGTCATACATCTTCTTATTGGGCTTAGCAGCCCACACCTTGCAATATTTAATTATACAATCAGGATTTATTTATTCCTATCATTTGCCCCCCAACTTTTGGGAAACATTGATTAGGTTTCGCAGAAGTTAAGTCTATTCATTCCCTTACAGAGTTTCGTTTTTCCGTAAAGTGTGGAGCGACCTACACATTTACAACGATTTTTCCTTTAATTCAGGAATTATCTTAATTTCCAGGAATTTTTCCCTAATTTTCTGGATTTTTCCCTTAATTTCTGGGTTTTTCGCTAATTTTCTGGGATTTATCCTAATTTTCTGGGATTTATCCTTAATTTCTGGATTTTCCCTAATTTTTTGGGATTTATCCTTAATTTCTGGATTTTTCCCTAATTTTCTGGGATTTATCCTTAATTTCTGGATTTTTCCCTAATTTTCTGGGATTTATCCTTAATTTCTGGATTTTTCCCTAATTTTCAGGGATTTATCCTTAATTTCTGGATTTTTCCCTAATTTTCTGGGATTTATCCTTAATTTCTGGATTTTTCCCTAATTTTCTGGGATTTATCCTTAATTTCTGGATTTTCCCCTAATTTTCTGGGATTTATCCTTAATTTCTGGATTTTTCCCTAATTTTCTGGGATTTATCCTTAAAATCGACCAGGATGTATAAAAAATCGATCAGGATGTATAAAAAATCGATCAGGATGTATAAAAAATCGATCAGGATTCCTGACCGATTTCAATCAGGATCCTGATCGAACTAGCTCAGGAAGTAACATTCTGGTCGACGGGATCTTCGATCAGGATCTATGCGGAATCGATCAGGATTTCTGATCGATTTCGATCAGAACTCTGATCGAACTGGCCTTCAAAGTGACACTCTAGTCAACTGAAACATGGGCATAATCGACCAGAATTCCTGATCGATTTCGATCAGGATTCTGATCGAACTATGTGGCTTTCTACCGTTCTGATCGAATGAAATATCGATCTGGATCCTCTTCTGTGTCGATCAGGACTCTGATCGATCTTAGTGGTTTTCTTCCTTCTTGCTCGAATGAGATATCGATCAGGATCCTTTTTGGGGTCGATTAGGACTCTAATCGAACTTAGGGGATTTCTTTCCTTCTATTCGAATGAGGTATCGATCAGGATCCTGTTTGGCGTCGATCAGGACTCTGATCGAACTTAATAGGTTTCTTCCCTCTTGATCGATTGAAGTATCGATTAGGATTTTCTTCTTTGTCGATTAGGACTCTGATCGAACCATTTTAAAATTCTGGTCGATTTTCGACCCTTCATTTTCCACAGGAGCTTCTAGATTATTCCTGATATTTTTAGTAGATGGGCTTTTAGGTTGGGCCTGGCTAAATGGGCCTAGAAACGCCTCGTATTCCGAGCTTTTCGCCTAAATAAGTGTAGTGTGAAGTGAGAATCCTCACTTCACTTCACATTTCTCATTTTCTCTCACAAATCTCTCTAGAGTTCTCCTTTTGAGAAGGCGATTTCCGGTGACCTCAGCCACCGCAGCTCCACCTTTCTCAAGTTTTTCTGGGTTTCAAGCCTTCAACCGAAGCATATCAATGGCGGATCGTGACTTGGCTCGTTTGCAGAAGATGAATGTCTCTAAGAGAGGTACAAACATTCAAATTCAATCTCCATATACTTCCCTTCTTGATATGATTAACTCGAGAGGTGATGAATATCCCTCTCTATCTGAGTTAGATTCGTATAATCATGGTAACACCTTTCATGAGTTAGATGGTAGGATAAGTCCATGAACACCCTGTACAGACTTCCACCCCACCTTATGATCACTCCAGCAGCCCCTGGGATAGGACTTGTAATTGGGAGGGGGATACTTTGTTTATCTATCGAGGAGCCCTGACCGCGGGTCTCAGGTTCCCATTCCATGAATTTATTCCTCGCTTACTTGCCGATGTACAAATTAACCCTTGTCAACTCCCTCCTAACGCTTGGAGGAACATTATCTGTTTTATGGTCCTTTGTCTTAGAAACAATTTTCCTCTTTCCGTAGCTGTCTTTAGGAAAGTTTTCCAATTCTATAATAGCGCCATGAGTCAACCAGGTTGGGTTTTAATTCGTCAACGGCCCAAAATCCCTCATATCTTCGATAGTAATTCCATAGTTGAGAATAACCCCAAATGGAGGGACGATTTTGTGAGGCTGACCTGGGCTGGGGGTGATTGGGCCACACTCTTTCGTAGGCCCTTTTGCAAAGTATCAGATGGGAGTCCAGGTAGCATCAGATTATCTGATGAGGAGGAGGTGGCCTACCAAGCCTTAATTTCAGATGATGGGAAAACAGACACCTGGACCCTCTTAGAGGAGTTTTCTCTGAAGAAAGTTGGTCTCTCTCAGGCCAGTGATAAGGGTAAATTTATAACTAGATAACCATTTTTCCTTCCCTTTAATTGTAATGTTTTATCTCTCCTACAATTTAATATTCTTTCTATCTTTCTTTTTCAGCTTGCGAGGCAATCAATAATGTCAACAGGCCCAAGGAAGGGGAGTCAGGCCGCCAGAAGAGGGCCAAGCTAAACAAGGACCCCAGGAGCAAACCTGACGGTCCTTCTTTTCTTAAGCCCCACGTCCCGGTGGTCGAGTTGGGGGACGATGTGGATCCTCCACTTAAGGCACATTCCTTCAGGCCTAACTGGGGCTTCAGGAGGAGCGATACGGTGGTTGGATCCACCAAACATGCTAAGGATTGGTCGTACCATTCCATCAATCCCCACGACTTTACTGACATTGTTACGGGGAGTGATATCGAGACTATTGAGCTTCTGGATTCTCAAGCCCAAGCTGCGGTAACTTTCTTTTTTCTCTTTTTCTTTGAATCCCAACTTTCTCGTATTTCAACGAACTTGTGCTAACTCATACATATTTCTTTACAGAGTAATACCTACTTCCAGGCGGCCCTCCACCAGGCTAGGTCCTGGAAGGGTAACTCAGATGGGTTTGAGAAGGAGATGAAGAAATGGGAGGAGAGAGCCAAGGTCCTGGAGAAGAAGCTGGACACGAAGAAAGAGGAGCTGGCTAAGGCTCATTCCGAGCTGGTGAAACTTAGGAGCGATAAGGATAAGCTCATTGATGACTACATGGATTCTGACAAGTTTAAGAATCTCATGGAGATTCATGATGAGGGTCTTTATTCCCTACAGTTTACTCAGGGATGGGATGCGGCCGTAAAGGCGGTTTCTGAGAAGCACCCGGGCTTAGTCGACCCTAAGGACTTTATAAGTCCCGAGCAGGCTGAGTCAGAGGACAGCATAGATGCCCTCTTCAACTCCCCTCAGCCAGATGATCGCATCTTGGGTCCTAACACTGCTTCTCCTCCCACTTCTCCTGCGAAGGATGCTGAAGGCGCTGATAAGGAGCAAGAGAATGAAGGCTCCCGCATGGAGGAGTAGTTTTTTTATTCTGTAATTTTATCATTAACTTATGTCTGGACTTTTGTTTGTATTAAAACTTATTACCCTCCGGGGTTATTTTATATGCTACTTTATTCGCATCTCTCTCCTTTATTTTTCCGATACTTTAATATGCATTCAAACTTGGCCTAATGGGCCACACAAGTATTATCACAACTCAAACATCCATAGGTTGAAATAATTTCGAACTCTTCAATTTCAAGTCTGGTTTTCCAAAACCCTACATAATATGGGTTCGACCCTGATCAATAATAGCTAGAAAATAAAAATCCTACACAAACAAAGCTTCAAGGTGCTTTTAAACCTACTTGTCACAATGACAAGTGAGAATCGTACTTCGACTATCTTACACGTAGTAAACCTTCAGGTTTTGTGCGTGCCAGGTTCTCGGGACTTCAAAACCATCCATAGTCTCCAGCTTGTAGGTTCCTCTACCCTGAACGCTCTTGACTTTGTACGGCCCTTCCCAATTTGGGGCAAGTTTCCCTTTCTGTCCTACCCCAGAAGCTTCTATCTTCCTCAAGACTAGGTCACCTTGTTTAAAGAACCTTTCTTTAACCCTTAAGTTATAGTAGAATGAAGCCTTCTTCTGATACTCTACTATCTTTGTATGTGCTTCATCTCGCACTTCATCGATTAAGTCTAGAGCCAACCTTTGTCCTTCCTCATTTTCCTCAGCATTGAAAGCCTGAATCCTTGGAGAGGAATGTGATATCTCCACTGGAACTACTGCTTCTGCCCCATACGCCAACATGAAGGGAGTTGCTCCTGTCGTGACTCTACAGGTAGTCCTATAGGTCCATAATATGGGAAGTATCTCATCCACCCAATTATTTCTTGACTTGTCGATCCTCTTCTTTAGTCCATCCAGGATTATTCGATTTGCTACTTCTGCTTGCCCATTGGCTTGTGGGTGAGCCACGGAGGTGAACCGTAACTCAATTTCATTTTCTTCACAATACTTCTTGAATTCCTCGTTGTTAAACTGCGTTCCATTGTCGGTGACTAGGACACGGGGAATTCCATATCGGCACATAATGTTTTCCCACATGAATTGTGCAACCTGTTTAGTTGTGATTTTGGCCAAGGGTTTGGCTTCAATCCACTTAGTAAAATAATCAATGGCTACAATCAGGAACTTCCTTTGTGTCGTGGCCATAGGGAAAGGTCCTAGAATATCCATCCCCCACATAGCAAAGGGAATAGGCGAGTTGATAGATGTCAGCATCTCGGGAGGTTGTCTAACAACAGGTACATGCTTCTGACAGTGGTCGCACTTCTTCACATATTCTTTGGCATCAGCCATCATTTTCGACCAATAAAAGCCTAGACGAGTTATCTTATGAGCCAAGGCCCTGCCCCCCAAGTGTTGTCCACAAATACCTTCATGCACTTCTTCAAGAGCCAAGCATGCCTCATCGGGCCTGAGACACCTCAAGTAGGGAACCACGAAAGATCTTTTGTAAAGAATCCCATCTATCAAAGAGTACCTTAGTGCTCGAACAGTTAAGTTCTGTGCTTCAGTTGCATCACTTGGCAACCAACCGGTTTGAATATGAGCCTTGATAGGATCAATCCATGATGTCCCCAGGCCTATGGGAGCCACAAGCTTAACATCTATGCTTCGTGTCTTCAAAACACGGAAGTACACACTTCCCGAACTTTCTTCTATCTCAGATGAAGCAAACTTTGATAGCGCATCTAGCATTTTCTTCCCTTGGAATGTGTTCAATATGGAATTCATTAAATTGGGTCATCACAGCCCTTACTAGGCGGACATACTTAGCCATCGTATCATCCCTTGCCTCAAATTCTCCCTTTACCTGGGATATGATCAGCTTCGAGTCTCCCCGGACCTTTAAGTTTTTGACTCTAAGTGTCCCTGCTAGACCAAGGCCAGCTATGAGGGCTTCATATTCTGCCTCATTATTTGTGGTTGGGAAGTCTAGCTTCATAGCATACTCAATTAAGAACCCATCAGGGCTTTGCAAAACCAATCCTGCTCCACTGGAGTTTGTTTTTGATGCTCCATCAAAATATAGAACCCAATATTTTTTATCATCCTTCTCTTTGCCCACATTAGAATGCCTTCTAGTTTTCCTCATTCCATACAAAGTCCTTGATGTTCTTTAGTGACTGGAAGAACGATAGGCACTTGTCTCCTGACTTGGAGACGAATCGTCCTAGCGCAGCAACCCTTCCGGTGAGTTTCTGAACATCCTTGACGGTTTTTGGTGGTTCCATGTCCAGGACCGCCTTTATTTTTTCGGGGTTAGCCTCAATTCCTCTCTTTGAGACCATCAATCCCAAGAATTTCCCAGATCCTACCCCGAAAGCATACTTCGTAGGATTCAACATCATCTTGTGGTACCTCAGGACCTCAAAAGCTTCCCTCAAATGGGTTATATGATCAGTCTTTACTAGACTCTTGACTAACATGTCATCAACATAGACTTCCATAGTTTTCCCAATAAAGTCCTTAAAAATTTTATTCACCAACCTTTGATAGGTGGCTCCTGCATTCTTGAGACCAAACGACATAACAAGATAACAATAAACACCAAAGTCAGTGATGAATGATACCTTTGGAATGTCATCCTTATGCATTTTGATCTGGTTATATCCGCTAAATCCATCCATGAAACTCAGCATCTCATGCCCAGCAGTGGCATCAATCAAAGTATCAATCCTTGGCAGCAGAAAACAGTCTTTAGGGCATGCATCATTCAGATCGGTAAAGTCTATACACATCCTCCACTTTCCATTAGCTTTCCTTACCATTACAGGGTTTGCTAACCACTCCGGAAATTGGATCTCCTCAATGAAACCAGCCTCTAAGAGTTTTTCTACTTCCTGTTTTATAGCCTCTTGTCTTTCCGGGGCAAAATTTCTTTTCTTTTGTTTCACTGTCTTCCGGCTTGGATCCACATTTAACCTGTGAGTAATCAATTCCGGGTCTATGCCTGGCATATCAGCTGCTGACCATGCAAACACATCACTATTTTCTTGAAAAATTTCACCAACTTCCCTCTAAGGGGCTCCTCTAATGTGGCTCCAATGAAAGTCATCCTCTCGGGATTCTCGGGGTCTAAAGGAACCGAAACCAAGTCTTCTGTTGGCTTTCCTCTCTTCTCGTCATTTTCTCGGACATCCATATCTTCAATAGGAAGAACCTGCCCCCCGACTCCATCTGCCCTCAAAGAGGCCACATAAAAGCTTCTAGCCATTTTTTGATCTCCTCTCTCTTCTCCAATCTCATTTCGGGTGGGAAACTTCATAACTGAATGGTAGGAAGAGGGGACTGCCTTAAAGGCATGTATCCCTGTTCTCCCCATGATAGCATTATAAGTTGAACTAGCCTTTACTACCACGAAATCCAACATCTGTGTTGCTTGTCTTGGTTCCGTACCTATGGTGGTTGGTAGTTTGATTATTCCTTCCACAGGACATTCTACTCCAGCAAATCCATATATCGGCATGTCGGTTGGTGTCAACTGGGAATCGTTATACCCCATCCTTAGAAAGGCGTCGTGGAGCAATATATCCACAGAAGCACCATTATCCACAAGAACCCTCTTAACCGGGCTATTTCCTATTATTGGTGTTATGACCAACGGGTCGTCATGAGGAAACTTTACGCCCTCTAGGTCAGAATCATCAAAAGCCAATGTTACTTTTGTCCTGGCCCTCTTCGGGGATTCTCCAACAATATGCATAACCTCTCTAGTATATGCCTTTCTTGAATTTTTGGACAATCCAGCAGCAGTCGGACCTCCAAAGATCATGTTTATCACAGGTCCTCGAGGGCGTCGTGGTCCTCCAAAAATTGCATTTATAACCGGCCCTCTAGGTTGGGGATTCCGCCCCTGATCGTCTTGGTCCCTCCTACGATCTTCAAAATTCTTCCTTCCACTATTATTTCTGTCCCCTCCATCTCCAGTATACTTGTTTAATCTTCCTTTTCAAATGAAAAACTCAATTTCATCTTTCAATTTCCTACACTCATCGGTGTCATGGCCAACATCCTTGTGAAACCTGCAATACTTGCTCTTATCTAGCTTGGCGGGATCAGCCTTCAAGGGCTTAGGCCAGCGAATATCTCTATCTTTCTCAATCTCCATCAAAATCTGACTTCTAGGAGCATTCAGCTTAGCGTATTCAGTGAACTTTTGCCCAGGTCCTCCCTTCTTGGGGGTTGAATCAGGGTTTTGTTCGGTTCTAGGATATTTTTCCTTTGCAATATATTCTAGATCAGTTTTCCGCTTCTTGCCTCCAGTGGGCTCATTACTTACTACGGTCTTCCTCATACTTTCTTCAACCTTGATATACTTCCCTGCCCTCTCTTGGAGCTGCAACATGCTTTCAGGGGGACGTTTGGCCAAGGACATCTTGAAAAACTCGTCCCTAGTTCCTTGTTGCAGTGCTATCATGGCTACCTTATCATCAAGGTCCGGGACTTTTAAAGCCTCTTTTATGAAACGATTCAGGTAATCTCTCAAGGATTCCTTAGCTCCCTGCACAATACTCATAAGAGATGCTGAACTTTTCTCATGGACTCTCCCGCTGATGAATTGCTTAATAAAAGCCTGACTTAACTCTCTGAATGATCCAATAGAGTTTGGGGGTAAGCGACTGTACCATCTTTGAGCCATACCCGACAGGGTTTGAGGGAAGGCCCGGCACTTAATAGCGTCATTCACGGGTTGCAGCAGCAGTGCATTAGAGAATGTCCTGACATGGTTAGCGGGGTCTCCGGTGCCATCATAGGCTTTGATAGTGGGCATCTTGAATTTCCTTGAGATATGGGCATTCATTATTTCTTCTGTGAAGGGTGGAGTTGGATCATCAGGATCTCCAAGGGGAAGGAGATTGCTTGGATCAGTTCTTGGGAAGACAGCCCTTCTTCGTACCGGACCATCCAGGTCTATGACAGGAGGAGGATTTCTCCCCCTAGGAGGTATCTGGGGTCTGGTGGCCTGGTGAGCTTCCAAGTCACGCCTCAGCCTTTGGATCTCAGCTTTATGAGCCCTTATCCTTTCCTGCACTTCCTGGGGATTCGCCCCTTGGGTGCTTCGAGGGCGTTGCCTTCCATCGGCCATCGGCTCCTTGCCTAGACGTCTCCTTCTTGGGGCCACTTCATCATCCGAAGATTCGGAATCTCTCTCAGTGTAAGGACCAGAAAATTCCCGGTCCTCGGGGATAGGAGCCAAACCTCGTATATAAGGGGGCGATTGCCCTCGTGCTTCACTTCACCCAGCATATCCACTTCCTCCAACCTCGGGGTAAAGGGGCATCCCATAAGGGGGTTAGTAGTAACAACAGTTGAATATTCATACCCGACGGGTCGAGAATTCACAGGTATATGTACTTGTTGAACTTGAGGATTCGTACCTTGAATAGTCGGGGGAGTCGTCCCTTGTGGCTGAGGTTGAGTTGCCCCTATCTGGGTTTCCGCTTGAGTAGATGCATAAGTTGAGTGGGGAGGAATCTCCACGGTTGACGAAATCACCTGAGTTGTCCCTGATGGTGTTCCCTCCTCCAGAGCGCTAGTTGTTCTCCGTGTTCTCGCCATGGTTGTTGTTCACTTCCCACAGACGGCGCCAAATGTTATGGATAAAAAACTAATATATATAATTGCTGTATTTAATACTAAGGAACGTGAGCTGCGAAGCTCGATTTGACTGCTCTTGTGTTTCGTGACTCAATCTGCCTTAACAAGATGCCTACGTACCTTGCTGATTGCCAAGGATCAAGTCAAAAAACGTAGTTCTGATTTGTGGGGTGAGGCCCCTTATATAGATATTGAGAGTCCTTGAATTGGACTTGGGATAGGAGACTTGGTGGGCAAGTCTCATAATTAGAATGGACTTTGGAGTCCTAGATAGTAGGAAACTGATTCCTTATCCTTTTAGGTCCCCTTGAGGCCAATCTACAAGGATTTATATCCCCACTAGGACTTATCTTAATAGCTGTTTTCCTCCTTTATTTATTAATTACGAAATTAATAAATAATCAGGGATTTTGGGCCTTCTTTGTTCCATCAGGCCTGATCTGGTCCATCAGGCCTGATCAATGTGTTGACCTTCTTGGTCTGAATGTCATACATCTTCTTATTGGGCCTAGCAGCCCACACCTTGCAATATTTAATTATACAATCAGGATTTATTTATCCCTATCAGAGGTGAAGTGCATACCAGACAAGTTTTTCCCCTATTCTAAGTTTCGAATAGTGAATCGCTTCCACCTTTCCATGACAATTACACCTTGATAATTCTTGTTCACAAACACTGATACACAGTTATTGATCCTTTGTTTCTATTTCATTTTAATTCTTGATTTCTCCTAATTCATTGAATCCTCTATTCATATTTCAATACGTATACCCTTATTTACATATACTCTAATATATCCTGATGTTGGGATACATCGAAAGCATACCGATTATTCCGGATTCTAAGCCAACCACTGGATGGTTACGATGTAGGCCGGGTATGAACCAGACCTTTAATTATTAGGCCATAGTTTCCTGGGTACCCCATATGTTGGTTGGGTCTATGCTGTTGGGTATAGATCCGCGCTATATCCTGACTGATCAGCAGGTTATAGTGCATATGTTGGTTTTTGTTCCCAGTCCTGTTCATTTGGCACTCGCCAATAATGGCATACATTGTTCTTTACAAAAATAGATGATTTTTCGAATCAGCAGATTACCGGATCATTTATCCTTTTCTCTTTATAATATATGTATATTGTTGCAGGCTTGTTGAGCAATATTGGCTCACCCCTATTATTGTTGTTCACCTTATTTTCAGTTAAGGTTGAGAATGAAACCAATCAGAACCCGAGTAGTCAAGAAGCGAGCCAAGCTGTGGGACCCTATAATTCCAAGAGTGTTTGTCCCTATCCTAGAAGAGAGTTTTGAATTGCCAGAGCAGGTCTAACAGGATAAGTGGTAGATGTAATTTTAATAAAAGATGTTTAATTTAAAATTTGAATAGAAAAACGTTTTGTAATAAAGAGAGTTCATGAGACAGGTTGTTTAGAATTGTTGTAATAAAGTGGTATGTCGTTCTTATTTTCAATCCTTAACCTTGAAAAGATCCTGAGTAGTAGTAGTCTGGGGTAATTATTTATATATATTGTGATTTTACAGGTTCAGTAAGTAGTTAGTATTAATAATGCCCCAAATCTATACCCCGGATTTGGAGGGTGTTATAGTTGGCATCAGAACTTAGGTTTTGGCCCTTGAAAACAAGAACATTATAGTTAAGATAAGATAGGAAGATCATATATGATAGGAATAATGGTATTAGGATTGTTAGTTTCTTAGATTAGGAAATTGTGAGTTCTAGGAATGTGATTTGATCTTTTTCTTGTGTTATGGTTATTCTGTTAGATGGCGTCTTCAGCATCATCCTCAAAGCGGACAGTATCAGGTCCAGCAGTGCCACCAGGGTTGGTATAGGTATTTTCACCTTTGCCACCACCACCATTACCTCAGGGACCAGCACCAGAGCAGTTTCCAGTGCCCCTAGTACCAGAGGTACCTGACTTCATTGATTATTTTCCTTATTTCGAGCCAGAGGTACCTGAGTTACCGCCATTAGAGATTTCGATATTTGACATCCCTGATATGGTTAATTTGCCTCAGTGGGATGAGTTAGAGCCTCAGGTCCCAGCACCGCAGCCAGAGATCCCACAGCCAGATCCACAGATGTTTGAGCCACCAGCTTAGCCAGTATTGTTCCCAGCACCACTAGCCATTTATGCACCTGTGTCTACGGTATACCAGTTTCCACAGCCTGAGTTTATGGATGAGGTTATCGACCAGTCAGTGCCATTACCTACCAGTGGTTCTCAGACAGATCTTCGTGAGCCCCGCACTATGCCCTATAAGCAGTATGCTAGTTTGAGAGAGGAGATGCAGAGGTGGCATGACCAGTGTAGGGAGATTCTCGGACTATTTGAGACTAGAGAGTATGGACCAGTGAGAGCACTACAGCCAAATTATATTATGAGGGAGAGACTCCGCCAGATATACAGAGCAGGTTCCTAGGAGGTTGCTGAGTTGAGGCAGGAGGATGTTCGCACTGATGCAGTTTATCGCAGAGCGATGAGGTTGACCGAGGCAGTGTTAGAGGCACTTCAGCAGGAGATAGGTCGAGTGCCACCTGGATTTTGAGTTCGGCTGACAGCAGGGTGTTGTATTATATGTGATATATGTAAATAGATGCAGCATAGTATTGCGTGACTAGGTTTGTACGTGTGTAGCATCTAGTTTTGACTGGTAGCAGCAGTAGTTTGACTGATCTAATTGAGACTCTTTTTGTATCAACCACTGACACCTATAGCCGGTGTCATACATATATATATAATGAACTCTTTTTACTTTTTCTTTTATTTTCCAGTCTTTCAAGAATTTACATTTATTTTATTGTTTTACCGTTTTATATTTTAAATATTGTTTTTATTTACAACCATGTTGTACCATTTATTTTTCCAAAAATTTTCAATTATTTCCAAATGATTTACTTAAACATTGAACTTTTTTAATTACTCATTTTAGATACCTTGTAAACTTTTTTCTTTCCAATATCAACTATTTAAATTTCTGTTTTAATACCATATAAATTGTTTCTTTATTTATACCACCTGTTTAATAAACTGTTATTAAAAGAACCATTTGTTTTATTATCAGAACCATGGCACCAAACAGAAAAATAAGAACTGAGTCGTCTAATGACAATACCGAAGGCCAAAACAACAATAACCAAATGGACCAAATATTTCACCTGATGCAACAATAAATGATGATGATGCAGCAGCAGATGCAGCAACAGCAACAACAATTTCAGCAGCAAATGTTACAGCAAGTAGTTCATCCAGAAACACAAGCACCACCAGTGGTACCTGTAGTTACTTTCAAGCAGTTCCAGTCGGTAAAGCCTCCGAAATTTGAAGGTTCAGCGGACCCTACTAAGGCAAGAGCCTGATTAAAAAAAATGGAGAAGGCCTTTACATTGGTTAAAGTTGAAGAAGATCAAAAGACGGATTTTGCTAGCTACTTCTTGAAGGGAGAGGCCAATTATTGGTGGGAATCCAAGAAAGCACTGGAAGGCGAGGGCGTAGTAAATTGGGATAGATTTACCGTTCTTTTTCTGGAAAAGTATTTTCCCCGTTATATGAAGAATCAAATGGAAATTAAGTTCTTGGAGTTGAAGCAGGGAAATTTGACGGTCACTGACTATGAAGTCAAGTTCACTGAATTGGCTAGGTTTGTTTCAAAGCAGGTAGATGCTGATAAAAAGTGAGCCAAGAGATTCTAGCAAGGATTGAAGTCGTGGATCCGTAGCAGGGTAGCAGTATTCGAACTGGCGACCTATACAGCCGTAGTTCAGAAGGCCATGATTATTGAGGGAGAAAGTGAAGCGTCCCAAAAAGGAAAAGGGACCAGGAAGTTTTTCGCCCCAATAGAAGGCCGGGATTTCAAGCCCGGGGAAATGTAAATTTCAGAAGGACAGAACAGGGCAACCAGAGGATGGGTAACCGACTCCCAGCCCCAAATCAATAAAGACTTATCCGACCACCAATACCTGACAGCATGATATGTGGGAAAAAGCATACTGGAATTTATAACAAGCCAAACATAACGTGCTTTAAGTACAAGCAGAAGGGATACTACTATGGGGAATGCCCGACAGGGAAGGCAGAAGTCACTTGTTTCCAATACGGAAGAAAGGGACACATCCCTAAATATTGTAGAGGAGCATCAATGGCAGCCAATATTCCAAGGGTTTTGGCATTAACTCCGCCACCACAGCAGAACCAGCCTAGGGCAAGGACTTTAACATGTCAATGAAAGAAGCTGTGCAGCGTTCTAACATGGTTGCAGGTACGCTTCCTGTGAATTTTATAGATGCACAAGTACTGATTGATTCTGTAGCTACGAGATCTTTTATTTCTGAAGAATTTATTCCTAAGCTATATTGTGAAATTTAACGGTTAGGCGAAATGTTAATCATAAAGTTAGCAAACGATGATCAAGTTACGGTAGATCGAGTATGTCCAGGTTGCGATATTGAAATCGTGGAACATCATTTCTCAGTTGACTTGGTACCTTTCAAGTTAGGAGAATATGATGTTATTCTATAAATGGATTGGTTAACCAAACAATGCTCAGATCGATTGCACAAATAAAAAGGTGAATTTACAAACCGAGGAAAATGCAACGGTAACATTTAAAGGCGAGAGACAGAATCAGAGATTCTTAACGATGATGCAAATGAAGCGATTATTGTGTCAAGGATGTCAAGCTTATTTATCCTATGTATTGGACATGGAAAAAGAAAGTCCGAAGATCGAAGATATTCCTGTAGTTTGTGAATTTCCCGATATCTTTCCAGATGAACTTCCAGGACTACCTCTGGATCGAGAGATCGAGTTCACTATCGATTTAGCACCAGGAACTGAACCAATTTCAAAAGCTCCATATCGAATGACACATGTTGAGGTGAAGGAGTAAGCAAAGCAATTGCAGAATCTTCTCGATAGAGGAATCATAAGGCTCAGTGTATCCCCATAGGGTGCACCGGTGTTGTTCGTAAAGAAGAAAGATGATAACATGCGAATATGTATCAATTATCGTGAGCTGGACAAGTTAACTATCAAGAACAAATACCCTTTACCCTGAATTGACGACTTATTTGATCAACTGAAAGGAGTGGCATGGTTTTCAAAAATTGATTTAAGATCAGTTTATTATCAGTTGAAGATCAAGACAGAAGATATTCCAAAGACTGCGTACCGAACAAGATACAGACACTATAAATTCCTTGTGATGGCGTTTGGACTGACTAATGCACCAGCAGTATTCATGGATTTGATGAACCGAGTGTTCAAGAAGTATTTGGATAAATTTATCATTGTATTTATTGACGAAATCTTGATCTACTCGAAGACCGAAGAAGAACATGCAGACCACCTGAGAATTACATTAGAGACATTGAGAAAGGAACAGCTTTATGCGAAGTTTTCAAAATGAGAATTTTGGTTAAAGGAAGTACAATTTCTAGGTAACATTATCATTATTGAAGGAATTCAAGTCGATCCAGCAAAGATTGAAGCTATTTTAAACTGGAAGAGACCAAAGACTCCGACAGAAGTCAAAAGTTTCTTGGGATTAGCTGGTTATTATAGAAGATTTGTTAAAGATTTTGTAAAGATAGCCACACCATTGACCAAGTTGACTTGGAAGAATGAAAAGTTTGAATGGAATGAAAAATGCGAAGAGAGTTTTCAAAAATTGAAGAATCGACTAGTAACCACATCTATACTTGTGTTACCTGATGATCAAGGAGATTTTATCATTTATAGCGACGCTTCTTATCGAGGACGTGGATGTGTTTTGATGCAGTATGGCAACGTAATCGCATACGCTTCTAGACAACTAAAGCCTCATAAGCAAAAATATCCAACGCATAATCTGGAGTTAGCAGCAATTGTATTCGCACTGAAACTCTGGAGACATTATCTATATGACGAGAAATATGAAATCTACACGGATCATAAGAGCTTGAAGTATATTTTCACGCAGAAAGAACTCAACATGAGACAACGACATTGGCTAGGGCTAATTAAAGATTATGACATGTCAATCAACTATCATCCAGGAAAAGTGAATGTTGTAGTAGATGCGCTGAGTCGAAAAGAAAAATTGAATTGGTTAACATCCTCAGAGGAATTGATCAAGGAATTCGATAAATTGGAAATTGAAGTTCGTGTTCTGGAAAGCTCCAATGGAATGATCTACACCATGACATTTCAACCAGAATTATTGGAAAAGATAAGAAGGTGTTAGGAAGAAGTAATGAATCGTGAAATTGACAATTTGTCAGGAGAAGAAATTACCAGCCAGAAAGACGATAATGGAATTTTTCGAGTTGCTTCGAGAATCTGGATACGTAACGTACCGGAATTGAAGGCAGAAATTTTATAAGACGCTCACAGCTCAAGATATTCAATTCATCCTGGAAGCAACAAGATGTATAGAGATTTGAAGGAAAACTTTTGGTGGCCAGATATGAAAAAATAGATAGCGGAATGGGTCAGTAAATGTTACACGTGCCAAAGAGTCAACGCTGAACATCAACGTCCGAGCGGATTACTACAACCACTGGATATTCCAGAATATAAATGGGAACACTTAGCAATGGATTTCGTAGTAGGACTTCCGAGAACCAGAGCAAACCATGATGTGTTTTGGGTTATCATTGATAGATTAACGAAGTCAGCACATTTTCTTCCAATCAACGAAAGATTTTCGCTTGACAAGTTAGTACACCTATATCTCAAGGAAATTGTGATGCGCCATAGAGTGTCGGTATCCATTATATCTGATCGAGATCCCCGATTTAATTCGAGATTTTGGAGACAATTTCAGGAATGTCTTGGTACCAAGCTAAACATGAGTATTGCTTATCATCCTCAGACGAACGGGCAAAGTGAAAGAACAATTTAGACGATTGAAGACATACTACGTGTATGTGCAATAGACTTTGAAGGTAGTTGGGACTGGGGTTGTCAATGGATCAGAAATCCGGTCCGATCCGGTCCGATCTGAAGGTTAATGGAGCGGATATGGATCAATTAAAAAAACCCATCCGAAAAAATCTGATCCGGTAATGATCCGATCCGTTAAGAACCGGATATGGATTTAGGCCGATCCGATCCGTTAATGATCCGATCCGGATAATTTATTATTTATTAAATATATATATATATATATATATTATAATAAATTATATATAAAATTATTATAAATTGATCACTATCTGAAGGTTCTAATAATAGACTATAAGTTAGCATATCTAAGTGGTACAACAACATCAGTGCTTATCAATGGGTTTCATACTCCCAAGAAAGACAAGAAGGCGAAGTAAGAAATCTTATTTGAGTATGTAATCCTTTTCTGAATAAGAAATTGATATATGGATAATGAGAAATATAAAAGTTATCTACTTTCTCATCATCTTTTTGCAGGAAGCAGATTCATGGATTTATATAAGAAATTATGTTTGTATTTCATTTTTTTAAATATAAATGGATCGGAGCTCCGATCCGTGATCCGGTGATCCTAATGGATCCGGATATGGATCGGACTATAAAAAATCCGATAAAAATCCGATCTGGATCCGAATTCGGTAAAATTAAATGGATCAGGATATGGATCAAGGCCGATCCGATCCAGATCCGATCCATTGACAGCCCTAGTTGGGACGGGCATTTACCTCTAGTGGAATTCTCTTACAACAACAGCTACCATGCAAGCATTGGAATGCCACCTTATGAAGCCTTATATGGAAGAAAATGTTGATCACCTATATGTTGGGATGAAGTTGGAAAGCACAAAATTCTAGGTCCAGAACTAATTCAGCAGACCAAGAGAAAAGTAGAGCTTATCCAAAAGCGACTCGAAGCAGCGCATAATCAACAACATAAATATGCAGACCTAACATGGAAGGATATGGACTATCAAGAAGGAGAACATGTATTGCTAAAGATATCACCATGGAAAGGATTGACTAGGTTTGGCAACAAAGGCAAGCTAAAGCCGCGATACGTCGATCTATTTGAAATTTTGAAGAAAGTCGGAAAAGTTACATACGAGTTAGCTTTATCGTCCCATATGCATCATATCCATAATTTGTTTCATGTGTCAATGGTTAAGAAGTATAACCCTGATACAAGGCATGTAATAGAATATGAGCCGATAGAGCTTCAAGCAAATTTGTCGTATGTAGAACAGCCGGTAAGAATTTTAGATCGACAAGAGAAAGTATTGAGGAATAATTTTGTACCATTAGTAAGAGTCTTGTGGAGAAATCCCGTGGTTGAAGAGTCAACCTGGGAGCTTGAAAGTGAGATGTTAGAAAAGTACCCTCAGTTATTTTCATAGCGTGATTCTGAGGACAGAATCCTAATAAGGGGGGAGAATGTAATGACCGAGAAATTACGCTTGTATTATATTCTAATAAAGATAATTTATGTGTATTGTTATGTCAGTATGTGTGTTGAATCCTAAAACCCTAATTGTTATTTGCTACGTGTTGTCTGTTTTGATCAAAATGTGTTTCGGGTATTTATCGAGTGTTTTATTATAAATTATATGTTTTATATCAAAATATGTACAGCCCAAACAGTGTTTTAAAAGCCCATATTTCAAACAAAAACATTGGCCCTATTTTTCCAAGTATGGCCTATACCACATCGATATTCTGAACATCTAGACGTTTTACAAATTTACCTCTTTCGCGAAAAATGACTTTTTCGGGCCCCTTCGGGTGTCAAAACCCCCAAAAAAATCATATTTTCATTTTTAAATGATCATGAAATTATCAAACAACATTTTTCTTTGCATTTTTGTATTTTTCACAATTTTTAGGAATTTTTGGTACATATTTTGTATTTATTGGATATTTAAAAATTTATAATTAATACCCAAAAATTATAAAAATTGGGGCCAAATAATTTTATTATATGTGTAATTAGACCCTTAATTTTATATAGGGGTATTATTTTAGCTAGTATAAATAGCTGATTTATTATTAATTATTAATTAGTTAATTATTAGAAAATCATAATATTCAAGAAAATAGAAGTGTTGGTGAAGAACAGCTTGAGAATTCAATCCAAGGTTTCATAGTGATTCTGTTGTTCAAATCTTACATGTGAGTAACCAAAATGAAGCTTATGATCTCTACTTTCTATTCGTACCATCAATTTCATGTTTTGTAGCTTAGATTTTCAATTCATATTTTAGGGTTCATGAACTGAAATTGGGGGGTTTTGATTGTGGGGTTATGGGTTGAATTTGATGCTTGGGATAGTTTCATATACTTGTTTACAACTGGTTTATGCTATTTAATTCATCAAAGGATTTCTCTAAGTATTAGTTCTTATTTTAAGGTTTATGTAAGTTTTAATTAATTCATTTTTGTATTTGCATGAATCTGAGATTATTTTAGTTATAGAAGTTAGATTGTAGAAGTAAAAAGCTTTATTTTAAGCTATTATTTGCTATTTTAGTGTACGAAATCGTTATCTTGAGTTTTGGCCGGAAATTAGTGTGATTTGATCGGAGAATGTGTTGCAAGGGTTATCAGGTTATGATGTTGATATGGTTGAATTGCTGATGAAATTCTGGATCAATTGGAGGGTTGATTCGATCAAAACAATGCACGAATGGGCTATAATTGGTTCGCCGGTTTCTGTTCTGTTCTCACCGGAGAAGACGATGGAGGAGTCGTCGGTTGTAGGGGATTCGACGGCTGTACTGTAGAGGGGGATTGGAATGATTCTGCAGCTTGAATAGACTGGAATCGTCGTGTTTTGGCCGTACTAATTCGCCGGAAAACCCACCGGCGTCGTTGCCGGTGGCGTAGTGGAAACTGGAAAGAGGACTTAGGTTATGGAGATGATAAAAGTGAAACAGGAACTGAACAAATTAAGCCAATTATTGTTAAACAGACTAATATGCCAAAGGTAAATCATGTTAAGTTTGTAGCTAAAACTGTAAAATCTGATTCTGAAAAGATGAAAGATATTGAAACAGAAGTTAAGGCAGAGTCAACTTCTGACAAATTGAAATAGGATAAGCCAATTGAAGTTAACATACGCTTAATGACAAAGAAGCAGCTTAAGTATAAGCTGAAAGATATTAAGAATGTAAATAGGGTAAAGCCACCTAGAAAAAATAGGAATGGAAAGGAAGGTGTGAATAAAAGCAATAATTATATGCCTGTTCCAAATGCTCCTAGAAAGAAATGTTATAACTGTGGAAATTCTAACCATCTAGCTTCTTTTTGCAGGAAGAATAAGAATATAAACTCCTTACCTTCTAAGTCAGGAGTTAAGAGTCAGTCTATTAGGTTTAAGCCACGAAATCCTTGTTTTCATTGTGGTAGTTTATGGCATTCCATTTATACTTGTAAGGAATATCATAGTTTGTACTATGATTATTATCAAATAAAACCTTCTTTAAAGAAAGTTAGAATTATTCCTTCTAGTGTAAGTTCTGATGCAAAGTTTAATACTGTAAATTCTGATAAGAAAAATGTTAACATAAACTCTGATGTTAAATCCGCTGCAAATGTTAACAAACTTAATAAGGCCAAAGGATCCAAGCAAGTCTGGGTCCTTAAAACTAATCATTAGTGGTCTTTGTGATTGCAGGGCAACAGGAAAAATATTCTAGTTCTAGACAGTGGATATTCAGGACATATGACTGGAAATAAAGCCCTGCTATCAGACTTTGTGGAGAAAGCTAGCCCAGGAGTTTCTTATGGAGATGGCAATATGGGAAAAACTCTGGGATATGGCAATATCAATCTTGGAAATGTCATCATTGAAAAAGTAGCTCTAGTCTCAGGACTTAAACACAATCTACTGAGTGTTAGTCAAATCTGTGACAGAGGTTATCATGTGGATTTCTTTGAAGAACACTGTGAAGTTGTAAGCAAATCTACAGGTAAAGTTGTTCTAAAGGGATACAGGCATGATAACATTTATGAAGCCAAGTTTTCAACAAGTTCTGATGGTTCTGCAATCTGTCTGTTAAGCAGAGCATCAATTGAAGAAAGCTGGGATTGGCACAAGAAACTCTCTCATTTAAATTTTAACAATATAAATGAACTAGTCAAGAAAGATCTTGTGACAGGACTGCTAAAATCAGTATTTGCTCCTGATGGCCTCTGTGATTCATGTCAAAAGGCAAAACATAGAAAATCTTCATTCAAGAGCAAGACTGAATCTTCAATTCTTGAGCCTTATCACATACTACAAGTTGATCTATTTGGTCTAGTAAATTTCATGTCTATTGCAAAGAAGAAATATGCTATGGTCATAGTAGATGAGTTTACCAGATACACATGGGTGTATTTCTTGCACACAAAAAGTGAAACTGCATCTATCTTGATTGATCATGTCAAACAACTGGATAAGTTGGTCAAAGACTCCGTGAAAATCATAAGAAGTGATAATGGCACTGAGTTCAAGAATTTGATTATGGAAGAGTTCTGCAAAGACCATGGAATAAAGCAGGAATTTTCTGCTCCTGGAACTCCACAACAAAATGGAGTTGTTGAAAGAAAGAATAGAACTCTTATTGAAGCTGCATGAACTATGCTTGATGAAGCAAAGTTACCAACCTACTTTTGGGCTGAAGCTGTGCAGATTGCTTGTTTTACTCAGAATGCAACACTTATCAACAAGCATGGAAAGACACCATATGAGATGGTGAAGAAAAAGAAGCCAAATCTGGAGTACTTTCATATATTTAGATGCAAGTATTTTGTTCTTAAGACTCATCCTGAACAGCTATCCAAATTTGATCTAAAAGCTGATGAAGAAATTTTTGTTGGATATCCACTTTCCATAAAAGCCTTCAGAGTCTACAATTTAAGAACAAGGGTTGTCATGGAATCTATCAATGTCTATTTTGATTATAAGAAGATTACTGGACTTGAAGATTTCAATGATCATGATCAGCTGAGATTTGAGAATAAAGTTTTAAATTTTGATTATGCAAATTCTGATAGTCTAAATCTTGATACTGCAAATACTGATGGGTTAAACTCTGATGTTATTGATACTATGGTGACTACGCCAAAGGAAAATGCACCTGTGCTGGGGGTGCATATTGAAGATCCAGCCACATCTCAAGAAGCATCAGAACCTAGAACAGGCTCTTCAAGTTCTGATTCATCAAGTTCTGATGGGCCAAGTTCTGATAATTCTGGAAACTCAAATTCTGATTCATCAAGTTCTGATGGGCCAAGTTTTGATAATTCTGGAAACTCAAATTCTGAAGGATCCAGCTCAGAGAGCATAAATTCAGGGGGAGCATCAGAAAATGTTGATGAAGACAGCATGGATCATTGGGGAGCATCCAATTCTAGAGATAATCTTCCATCTACAAGGAAGTGGACTAAAGCACATACACCTGACTTGATTATTGGAGATCCTGAAGTAGGTATTAGAACTGGAACAGCAATATCAAATGAATGTCTCTATCATTCTTTTCTTTCTCAGGCTGAACCAAAGAAAGTAGAAGAAGCTCTTCAAGATAATGATTGGGTGTAAGCAATGCAGGAAGAGTTAAATGAATTTGAAAGAAATAAAGTCTGGATCCTAGTGCCAAGACCAAAGAACAGATCAGTTGTTGGTACAAAATGGGTGTTCAGAAATAAAACTGATAGTGATGGCATAATTACAAGAAATAAAGCAAGGATGGTTGCAAAAGGATACTCTCAATAAGAGGGAATTGATTATGATGAAACATTTGCACCGGTTGCTAGATTGGAAACCATAAGGATATTTTTGGCTTATGCTGCTCACAAAAAGTTTACAGTCTTTCAAATGGATGTAAAAAGTGCTTTTCTTAATGGAGAATTGGAAGAAGAAGTATATGTTGAACAACCTCCAGGTTTTGTAGATTCAAAATTTCCTCATCATGTCTACAGACTTGATAAAGCACTTTATGGCCTTAAGCAAGCTCCAAGAGTATGGTATGAGACATTAGCTCAGTTTCTTCTGGAAAGTGGATTTAACAGAGGGACAATTGATAAAACTTTATTCTATCTCAATCGTGGAAAGGACTTACTTTTGGTGCAGATATATGTTGATGATATCATTTTTGGTTCTACAAATGACAGACTTTATAAAAGGTTTGCCAAGCTAATGCAGTCAAGATATCAAATGAGTATGATGGGAGAACTTTGCTATTTTATAGGCCTTCAAGTCAAGCAGAATGAAGAAGGAACTTTTATTTGTCAATCTAAGTACACCAGAAATTTGTTAAAGAAATTTGGAATGCAAGACTGTTCAAGTGCATCCACTCCTATGGCCACTGCAACAAAATTGGATAAGGATACTGGTACATCAGTAGATATTACTGATTACAGAGGTATGATTGGCTCATTACTCTATCTAACTGCAAGTAGACCAGATATTATGTATACTATATGTCTTTGTGCAAGATTTCAAGCAGATCCAAGAGAGCCTCACTTAATAGCTGTGAAAAGAATTTTCAAGTACCTTAAGGACACAGCTGATCTGGGATTATGATATCCTAGGGAATCAGACTTTAAGCTAATAGGTTACTCAGATGCAGATTTTGTAGGGTGCAAAATTGACAGGAAAAGCACAAGTGGAAGCTGCCAATTTCTTGGAGGCAGATTAGTTTCTTGGTTTAGCAAGAAATAAAAGTCAATTTCCACATCAACTGCAGAGGCAGAGTATATTGATGCAGGAAGCTGTTGTGCACAGATTCTTTGGATGAAGAATCAGTTACTGGATTATGGGTTAGAATTTTCTAAAATCCCTATTTACTATGATAATCAGAGTGCTATTACTATGACAGGTAATCCAGTTTAATACTCAATGACAAAGCACATCATCATTAGGTACCACTTCATAAGGGAACATGTGATGGAAGGTACAGTGGAATTGCATTTTGTTCCAACAGATCAACCACTAGCAGATATATTCACAAAACCACTATGTGAAGCTACTTTTACAAGATTTGTAAATGAACTTGGAATGGTTTCAGGTTCTTTCTCTAAATCTGTTTAGTTTATGTTCTGATACATCAGACTTTAAGATCAGTATTTACAGATATTAATATCCTTATGTAATTTGTGCTTACATTGAAATTTACTTAAGTGTTGATTGTTGTCTGATATGAATTTCTAAACTCTGATAGTGATATGAATGTTTCTGTGACTATTCAATCCAATGAGGATACATGTGCTAGATGCTGACCTAGTAGTCTTTAATATACTAAAAATCCCATGTTTGAAGTAATTGTTTATGTGGAAATCTTTTAACACAAGCAAATTCTGATATTGAGCTTGATTAGGTTTGCTTTGTGTATCTTATTATTAAGTCAAAAACTAGAATAGTGCTTCTTATCTGTTAAGTTCTGATGTTGGTAAATCTTATGGATGTACTAAATGCTGATAAGCCTCACTTATCTAAAGAAAAAGAAAAGAAAAGAAATAAATATCAGGTACTCCTTCGAGATCTAGAGAAAAATGTATGTGGAAGGGAAGACCCAAGTGCATTGCTGGTATTAAGTAATATGCATTAGAAAAGCAAAATAAAATTTTCTTGGTGACTTTTCACATTCTTTGATTATTGGAGAAATACTCTGATAATAGCATAAATTCTGATAAGCGGTCGTGACTCACTTACACTGAGAAGCCACTGTAAAAAGGAATTTCAAAAGATGCATAAAATGAGCACAAAATAGTTGAGGTGGACTCATGCATGAACTCATTCTATAGTAGACTCCAGACTAATGACAGATTTTAAGCAAAGTTCTTAGTTATGCCTTATTTCTAAGATGTACTGAAGTGAATCAGACTTTACTCTTTGTCTGATATTTAGTTTAAAACACACACTTACACTCCATATGAATGATGAAAATTACTGTGGTGATCAATGTTGTTTTAGATGAACAGTTTAAGTGTCAGTTGCATAAATTCTGAGGACAAGTTCTGATGGAAGTTCTGATGATTAAGCTCTATTGAAACCATATCAGTATTTGTGTGAAGAATTACAGAAATAAACATTCACTTTTTGAGTTAAGAAGCCATATTCTGATGACTTTTAAGTTCTGATAAAAAATCAAGTTCTGATGCTGATGTGGCAGTATTTATGTCCTTGATTTATTTTTTAGTTCAATACTTGAACGGTTATATTTTATCAGAATATTGGTTTATGTGAGATAAAGACAGTAATAATCATTTGTTTAGTGGGAACAGTTTTTTTTGAAAAACTGCATGTACATAGTAATCATTAATTATTTCCCGTGCCCATTAACTTTTGTCTTAACTACTGCATGCCTGACAGGTGTAACGTCTGTTCCACTTCTCAATAACTGTTGTCACGTGGGGTGTCTAAGTAAAAGAAATAAAAGATTTTCAAATCTTTTATTTACATTTCTATTCTATTCACTCTCTCTCTTTTTCTTATACTCTCATATTTTCTGACGGTTTACTATACAGACATTTTATCAAACACTTTTCAGGCATTCTAAATTCTCACTCATTTTCAATGGCACCCAAGGATATAATCTTTAATGAAGCAAAGTTCGTCCCCAACAACTATGCTGCCATTCTCACTAAGAGTGAAGCTCCTTCGGAACTTCATTTTATCCAGGATTTCTTATCTCATAGTGAAATTGGGTTCGCATTGACACAACCAACCAGTATATCTGGAACTCAAGTTCTGACATTCTGGCGTACTGGACATTATGATTATGGTAGTAAGAATGGGACTCCAGTCATCGTGTTTACAACAAATGAGGTTGAGTATGCTGTTACTCCGGGAGCAGTTCGAAAAGCTCTAAACCTACCTGAATCCTGTCAATTTAGTTCTGTTGTTGATGAGCCATTGCTACAACAAATGATGACAAGTCTTGGATATGAACATAGTTTGGCTAAGTTGGGTCAACTCAAACGCCCATATATTCGAAGGGAATGGAGCTTCTTCTTCGATTGCATCACGAAGACGTTTGCCAACAAATGCTCCAACTTTGATGTTATTCTCATTCTGAGTCAGCAAATTAAGTATGCACTCCTAAACCAGTCTCATTTTGATTATGCAAAGACTGTGTTATGTTTTATAGGAGATAGAATGAAAGAGGACAGGAATGTAGTTTACTTTGCTAGGTTCTGTCAGTTAATTTATAATTACTGTACATCAGCTGAACCAAAACTAGCAGTTGAACTCATTGAACCTTTTAGGTTAGCAAAAAGGGAGTTTACCGATCTTTTAACTGCTGACAAAAAGAAGGGAGTTTTAAGACCCCTTAGAATTCCTTTATCAATAAAGCAAGCTCTTGTAAATGCTGATAATGCCACCTATTCATTGCTATATCCTGATGTCCAACCCACTAACACACAACAGCAACCAGAACCAACCATCACTCAACCACAACAACCATAAATATCAGCACATGCCAATCAACCATTAGCACCTACGGTGCATCCTTCTTCTTCTAGAGCAAAGAGGATTAAGATAGTACCTCAGTCACAACAGAAAAAAAGGAGGATGATTCTAAGGAGATGAATCAGAAGATGAGGCACATGTTCAAACATCAGAACCTGTTACAATAGCACCTGAGGAAGTGTTTCCTCAGAAAACAAAGGAAACTGGGAGTTCTAGGCTCCTCAAAAGGCTTAGAAAGATACATTCTGATGATAAAGCTCCCAAAGTCTCTCCACCCCTGAAGAGATGGAAGAAACAAAGAGCAAACAGGGACATAGTTGAGTCAGATTCAGAGGATGTAGAAGCAGCAGCTAAGGAAGGGGATCGGGAATCTCTGATCCCAAAGGAGCCAATTGTGATTGAATCCCTTCCATCTACACAACCAGAATTTGCTGAAGCCACTGAATCTACACCTCCACTGTCACCAATTCAAGCTGAAGAAACTGCTCAAGACAGAGTGCCTACACCTCCTGTGTCTCCTATCATTGAACAAGTACATGCTGAAGACCCAGGTACAAGTGCTGAAATAGATATTCACAACTTGGTTGTGCCTGAGGTTCTGTACTTAGAAGCTCCAACCATTCTTCAATATACTCCACTAACAACACCAATTTTAGATGCTGATTTCAATGTAGATATTCCAACAACACCTCTTCTGAATCTAGATGATGAAGATCAAATTTTAGGTGAGCATCAGAATTTGGATGTTGATCGGAACTTATAGGATGATTTTGATACCTCTATAGCCTCACACACTATCATTTTATTAGAGGAAGCTGATTCTGCAGGCTCTATAAGTTCTGATGCTGCAAATGCTGACAATATTGGTGAAGCTGCTACAAATCTATATGCTGATACAGCTGGTCCTTCAGGACATGCAGCTCAACAAGCTCTAGGCAAAGCTGATCTAATCAAGAACTTTGTAGAGAGGATGCACCAGTACCTTGGAGTGAAACTCCAAGAGGACAAGAATGGATCAAGGAGTGGAACAAAGTTGATTTTGTTCCTACTGTAAATATTCTTGCTGAGCACCTGGCTAAAGCTGATGAGATGCTGGTGAATGATGACTTTAAAGCACAGCTCAGAGTTACTGCATTGAGTACAAGGCACCTTCAAGGTCAACACTCAATAACTCAAGCCAAGGTGAACAAAATTCAAGAAACACTAATTCAGCAAGACATAAATGTCAAATTGGAAAAGAACAAGTTTTTTAAGCCAGCCTTTGACCACATTGGGTATATAGAAAAGACTCAAGAAAAGCAGCAAGCTCAAATATTTGATATTTTAAAGAGTCAAGCTGCTCAACAAGATAAACTCAATGAAATCCAAAACTCTGTGGAATTGCTTGTCTCTTTCCTTCTACCAGATAATGCCAAAAAGGGGGAGAAAGTGATTAAGTCCAAATGCAAAATTGATCAACCACTGAAGGATAAGGATGATGATAATGAAGACCAAGGAAACTCTAAAAGATGTAGAGGTCATGGTCAAGGCAAAGGCTCTTCATCTAGGAAAGCAGGAACTTCTACACAGAGATCAAGCTCTGATGCTGATAGAAGAAAAAGTTCTGATAAGCAAGTTCTGACTAAGCCTGATGTTCTGATATAGGGTGAGAGTCAAGAATCACATAAGTTTATGCAGACACTGAAGCTTAAGGGGAAGGAAACAACAGTCTACTATCAAGACCCCAAGTTACAGAAGCTGGATGAAGAAATTTCAAAAAGACTATTTCTCAAAGACAATCCAGGAATGGACTTTGAAAGTCTGAAGAAAGAAGAAGCCAAACTTAAAGCAGAAAATGTCAAATTCAAGTCTAAAGCTTCTATTACTGCAAAGAAACCTCCAAAGCCTAAGGGCATTGTGATTAAAGAAAAGACAAACTCTGAGGCAACCAAATTTGAATCCAAAGCCAAATCACAAATAGAGGTAGATCCAAGATTCAAGGGCAAAGCTAAAGTTGATGACTCTGTAAAAATCTATCTGCCAATTATGGGTCTGGAAGCAAAGGATGATGAAGATACTAGTCTGATTTTGAAGATGAAGAAGAATATTCAAACAACCTCTGACAGACCTCATATTGTTCAAGATCATGACTTAGTAAATTCTGATATGATAATGAAGCAAGCAACCTCTGACAAAGCTCAAGTTGTCTTGATATCAGAAGATAAAGGAAAGGAAACCTCTGACATTGCACATGTTAAACCTTCAAAAATTCTACTACCTGGGTTTACTAAAGCTCAACAATCTACTCAACCTTTGAAGACAACATCAAGTGGTTTTGAAGCAAGAGTTATTCGAGGAAAGGAAGCTAGAGATAAATCAGGATTGGGTAGTTCTAAAGAAAAGAGAGTAAATAATACTACCTCTGATCCAACCTCTTTGAGTGAACCAGGAGTGGGAATAACTCCTGAAAGATTGAATCAACTGGAGTCTGTACAAATGGTCTACCACTCTGTGCTAAAAGAAAATATCATGTTATATTTTATGACATATGGGAGGGTATTCCATATAAGAAAGGATGCTATTCGTTTGAAGTAATTTGAAGAATTGCAAAATGTGATATTTCTTCTTCAAGTGAAGAACAGATCAACAGATGGTGCTGTCAGATACATAAGGTCTAATATTAAGACAGAAGAAATTATACTTTATAAAGTTTGACAGGCCATACTATCCTAAGTACAAAGCTCACAATGGTGATATAGTTTAAATGAAGCCTAATACCGCCAAAATCACTACATTTCTTGGTATTAAGGGTCTTGAATTAAATCTAGAGTCTGATAAAGCCTATGTCATCAGACTGGATCAAGAGATAAGGAAAGAAAAAATAAATGATCTCAGGGCTGCTATCTTTCAGACAGGTGAAGATACAGTTGAACTTAAAGATGCAAAAAGGAGGATGCAGAATGAACTTGAATATGATGAGAGAACTATTTTGAAGAACTATCTCAGAACAACTCCTGACATTAAAGAGATCACACACTGAAGCCAAGTCAAGAACTATAGCTGATAAATTTTGAAGGATATACAGGCTAAAGCTGATATCATACTTTAAGGATGGTAAAAGCTACAAGGACTGTGAGTTGTAGTTATCTAGTCAAATTCTTATATGCATTTGTACTTAATATTTTTGATATCATCAAATATCTATTGAACTTGTATATTATGCTAATTTACAAGTTGGGGGAGATTGTTAGATATATTTGTGATGTCATGTATAATAGTGATTTGTGTTTAGTTTTCAGATCTTAACTAACAGGACAAATCAGGACTTAACTGGAAATCAGTTCTTATACTGAAGTCAGAACTTAAGATATCAGAACTTAAGTTATCAGAACTTAAGATATCAGAAGATATTTATCAGAAGATAATATCAGGACTTAAGAAGACATTCAGATAAGGAAGGCGGTTGATTGAAAGGAAAGAAGATCAAGACTAAAATAAGAAGAGATATGCATGGAAAAGAATTCTATGAAGAATAGAAGACTTGGAGGAAAAGATAACTAGTTAATATATTTTAGGATGCAGACTTATATTCGATATCAATTAGAAGATTATCTTGTAACTGTGTGTCTATACAAACACAGCATAGGGTTTACACTATACGTGTTATCTTAATCGAGAATATTATTCATTGTAACCCTAGCAGCTCTCGTAATATTTGTTCATCACTGAGAGAGAACGGTTTCATGGTAATACTGTTTTATTAATAAGATTATTCTGTATTTCATACTTGTGTTCTTAATTCGATTTGATTGTACTAGACACTGTATCCAACCCCCTTCTACAGTGTGTGTGACCTAACAGGATCAACATGTTCATATGTTGCTTCCGGGCTTTTCCTCATGTGATAAGCATCGTCGTCAATTGATTGGTTGCTCTCTTCAGTGGTATGGGGACCGGAGAAATATCGCTCATCATTGTGTGGAGTTAAAATTCTAATGTAATTAGGGTTGTCCCACGACTGTGATTATGGTGGTGGGAGTAGCATACTTCCTTCAACCTCAGGGTAAATTAGCATCCTATAGGTGGGGTTTGCTGGCCTAGTATGCACCACAGTTGACATCTCAAAACTCACAGGTTGTGCTCCCAAAGGAACGTTCATAGTTGAGTTTTGAGGATTCATCCCTAGAGTCGGGATTGGTTAAGATCCAGGTGGTGGGTTGATGAGATTCATCGTCCCTTGAGTATTGTAAGTCGAGTGGGGTGGAATCTCAACAGTAGATGAAATTTCTTGAGTAGTTCCAATTGGAGTTTCACCAGATTTATTATTTTTGCTTCGCGTGTTCACCATGGTTGATGTCTTCTTCCCATAGAAGGCTCCAAATATTATGGGTAGAAATCTAGGGTGTATTGAATACTAGGGTTCGTGAGCTCGAGGACTCAATTGAATGCTTTCGTATTTCGCGACTCAATTTTTCCTTCACAAGATGTCTACATACCTTTTGTTTTGTCACGGATCAAGTCAAAAAATATAGTTTTAATTTGTGGGGTGAGACCCCTTATATAAGTGTTAGTAACCTTGAATTAGGTTAGGTTTAGGAGATTTGGTACACAAGTCTCAGATTTATGGAATTTAAAGTCCCACAATGCAGGAATAAGCTTCCTTACCATTTAAGGTTTCTTAAAGGTCAATCGTCAAGAAATTATATCCTTAATAGAATACTGTTTGCAAGCTGAATTTTATCCCTATTTATTAATTACGAAGTTGATAAATATTTAGTATTTTCAAACCTCATTAATTGGGCTTCATCTTTGGACCAAATCAGATTTATTTAATACCACATTAATTACGCAATTAGGGTTATTTTTATTCCCTATGAGTAATGACTCTATTTTTTAAATATTTTAGCCGAATTTAGTGACTACATTTTAGGAACAGTTTTTTTGAGCGAACCTCGTAACTACCTTTAGTGTCTTGTTTGATATTGTTTTCAAATCAGTGACCAACTTGAAAAATCAAGCGCATTTTAGTGACCGACTTGATAATTAATCCCTTCAGTGACCTACTTGATCATTAACCTTTTTTCTTGAATGTTACCGTAACCAAATCAGAAGTAGTGATTTCTATTATTTTAATAACAAATCAAGGTTTTAAGAAAACTATTTATTTATTATTTTAATTTATTTTATTAAAATAAGTATAAAATTCTAAAAATCTAAATATATTATCTAAAATATTAGAATACGTGAAT
The DNA here is from genome assembly GCF_009905375.1 of Apium graveolens. Taxonomy (NCBI): domain Eukaryota; kingdom Viridiplantae; phylum Streptophyta; class Magnoliopsida; order Apiales; family Apiaceae; genus Apium; species Apium graveolens. The sequence goes on along the minus strand of NC_133655.1, from coordinate 25,681,062 downwards.
TTTGATTTGGATGTGGTAAAATCAAGAAAATTAATAGAACTCAATCAAAGATTATATAATTTCTCGAGCAAATATTTAAATGTATTTGTTTAATATATATTATAATTTTAGTAACTTAAACGAGATCCAGTTAAGATTGATGATCAAAATAACATATAATCTTCACCTGAGTGATCATTTTGATATTTAACCCTTAACTATTTTATATAAAATATTGTGCCATTTATAAACAAAATATGATGAAGGAACAAAAAACAAACATCTAAATTTTGAGGCAATAAACTCGAGAATAAACTCGAGATATCGAGGCAGATTAAACCAAATAGTAATTTTAGAGAGTGTATTCAAATAAGATAAAGAATGTTTTGAATTTTGAGGTTCAAAGGTATTCAATTGAATTTTAGATAATTTATGGAAATATGAAGGTATTCACTTTGAATTTTAAAGTGATTTAAAATTTTGAGATATTCAATTAGAATTTAAAAAAAAAATACTTTTGATTTTGGGGGTATTTAATCAAGATTTAAAATAATTTATTAAAATCTCATGATATTCTAAAAGTTATGGACTTTTTAATTTAAAACTAATAACTTTTGATATATTTCTTAGTGTTTTTACATGTTTTGAGATCCAACCAAATTAGATGGGATTTTTAAGAATTCTACTAGAATTAGAAAAAACCTACATATACTTTATTTGATTTACATCAAATCCACTATACTCTTCGTAAAATTAAAATTAAAAGCAATATTTAAAATTCATCGATTATTATTAGTCTGTTAAATTCTTTCAAAATCTGAATTTAAGACCACACCCTTATTTTCAGTTCTAGTTTTTCATAATTGGGTTCAGTTTGATGTGATTTAGGTTAATTTTGATTATTAAAATTTTAGAGTCGTAAGAACTGAATATATTATAATTTATTTCTAATATTATATTAAACGTTAATAAGTTTATTATTTTTAGCATGTGGTGAACCTATGAAAAATCTAAGTTGGTTGTGTTTAGATCAATTTGCTTTGACTTATTTCACATTCAAAATTGAAACTTGATTCAATTTTCAAAAAATATATCAAAATTTAACATCAATTGTCGTGTATAATATAAGAGTCGATTCTAAAATATTTGTTAAGGCAAGTTCACAGAGGAGGAAAAGGTTGTGGTACAAATATAATCGGTTAATCACACAACGAAAAAGAGATATGGAGAAGATAGGTTGTGATACAAATACAATCAGTTAATCACACAACGAAAAAGTGATATGGAAAAGATACAACTAACCCGGGAAAAGTTTATGGGATTAACATTGAAAAATTTCTCATAGAAACTTTAATCCCATATAAATAATTTTTCTTGCTATTATAAAAAATTGACAGATTGTGAGAATATGTTGATTATCAAAAAAGTTCCTGTTATGGAAGAAAAACTTATTTTTCAAAGATTCATCACTTTTATCTTAAAAAAATTCCTTCTTAAAAAAATACTTCATTTTTCTTGAGCTCTAAATAGTATAAAAAAATCTAAAAATAAAATTTCCAGAAAATCAAACAAATGTAAAAAAAACCAGAAAACATTTGCTCAAAGAAACGGAGCCTTTAGAGCAACCCAATGCAGGAGACCGGTTGCCACATTTTTGGACCCCACAAATATGACACATAAGCAAGAAGTGGCTGTATAGAAAAAGTGGCCACAACCCTACAGTAGAGGACCATTTCCCACCCCAGTATTCCACTTTAGTGACCCCACCCATCCACCCATTTGCAGGCATATGTACACTTTTATAAATTGATATATGATAATATAGTTAAATAATTATTTATAATTTTATTTTAATTTTATTTCATAATATTAAAATTTTGCGGGTTTGAAAAATAGGAATTTGGATATGGATACGGAAATTGAGGATTTGGATTTTGAGAATTTGAATTTTGATTTGAAGATGGAGGATTATTTGGATTCATCTTTTGCTAATATTTTTTTTAAGAAGTAAGAAGTGTGAATAATAGGATTTGAAGATTAGTTTTTATAGGGAATAAAAATGACCGTTAATAATATTAACATTATACGTAACGTTAATAATTATAACGTTCAGCTCAAACGGTTCACTCAATAAAAAGAAAACAGCAATAAAAGTGGCAGAGAAAGGACAGAAAAAGCAAAATTAAGGCAGAAGTGGCCAGGCCCTGCATGGAGGGACTGGACCACTTTTTCATAAACACTCCAACGCAGCTGGCCATTTAGTTTGCTAGATCAGGTCACATCACGAGTCCCAATGCAGCAACTGACCCTGCATTGGGGTTGCTCTTAGAGCATCCACGATGTTAAGACCCAACCCACTTACATGTGGGGTTATATTTTTGCCAACTAAGCATCAGTGGTCCTTTAGAAATAAGTGGTCACTCCCCTCCAATGCACAAGCCCAATTCTACTTACATATGGGTCCCATTTAACTTTATCTTATTCTTTCTTTTACAATACTTATTATAAAATTATAATTTATAATTATAAATATCTTACTATATTTTATTTAATTAAATAAATAAATAATTATAATTATAATTATATTTACGGTAAAAAAATATTGAAAAACACCACACGATAAAGCATTAAATTAAAAAAATTGCAAAATGGAAAAAAGTTAACGATTATTATGGAACTGGAAGATATGCTCAACCAAGTCATTTTGTAGCTGGCGATGTGCTCGTTTATCACGCATTTGTATAGTCTTCTGAATATACGTTTCATACTGAATTGGAATTTCTTCGCCTAAATTTGGTTGCGATAAGTCATTTATTGCATCATCATAAGTTGGTATGGGACCAAATTGAGTGGCGTATGTGTCCCTCTCGTCTTCAACAATCATATTATGTATTATGATACATGCCCTCATAATTCTCCCAAGATCTGTTTTATCCCCAAAACGTGCGGGACCACGTACAATTGCGAAACGGGACTGTAGCACACCAAATACTCGTTCGACGTCTTTTCGCTGGCTTTCTTGATATTTTGAAAATAATTTTCTTTTTTCACCTTGCGGACGTGGTATAGTTTTAACAAAAGTTTCCCATTCAGGATATATTCCATCGGTTAAATAGTAGCTCATATTATAATTATTTCCATTGATAGTATAATTGATCTCGGGAGCACGACCTTCTAGCACTTCATCGAACACAGGTGACCGATCTAAAACATTTAAGTCATTATTTGATCTTGCCACTCCAAAAAATGCGTGTCATATCCATAAATCAGAGGAGGCAACCGCTTCCAATAAAATTGTTGCAACTCCTTTGTGACCGTTCATGAACATCCCCTTTCATGCTTTTGGATAATTTTTCCATTGCCAGTGCATGCAATCAATACTACCCATCATACCAGGAAAGCCACGAGCCTCGCCCATCTGTAATAGACGTTCGACATCATTAGAGTTCGGCTTTCGCAAGTATTCACCCTCAAATACCATGATAACATTAGAGACAAATTTTTTTAAGCATTCAACCGCAGTAGTCTCTCCGATACGAACATAGTCATCAACAGCGTCAGCTGACAAGCCATACGCCAACATACGCATTGCCGCAGTGCATTTTTGTAAAGGTGATAAACCTTTTCTTCCCACTGTATCGACCCTTTGTTAAAAGTAGGGATCAACATTACAAAGAGCATCAACAATGCGGAGAAAAACATGTCTTCCCATACGAAATCTTCGTCGAAATATTTGCTCAGCATATACTGGATTCGGTGAAAAGTAATCATTCATTAGACGCCGATGACCCGCTTCATGGTCTCTGAATATACTTTTTCTAGGCCCGGATCTTGAGCTCTGTCCATGCCTTTCATGATAAAGTTCCAGAATACGATCATCTTCAGTATCATCGTAGCAGAACTCATCAATGAATTCTTTAGTTAGAGTTTCTAGTGTTTCATCCATATGAAAGTAAGGATTTTGATTCATATGAAAGTGAACTAAATGAATCAAGAAACGTAGTTTATATAGAAGGTAAAAAGGAATATATCCCAGGATAGACACAAGCTTCCAACAGCTACATTACAAAGAAATAAAGACATACATTAACTTCAAACAGTTAGATTAGAAAGAAATAAAGACAAACAATAGCCTGCAACGACAAGATTACAAAGAAATAAAGACAAACACTAGCCTCCAACGACTAGATTACAAAGAAATAAAGACAAACACAAGCCTCCAATGGCTATATTACAAAAGAAAAATAAAAACAAATACTAATTTCTTGCCATAATCTTCTCAAGCATTTTTGAATGAGCCTTCCGTTGAGAATCAGTCATTTTGGTAGTATCAGCCAAAATGACTTGTAAATCCATCTCACTTTGTTTTGCCTCAATCTTTTTTTGTCGAGTCTCAAGTTCTAGTTGTCTAGTTTCATTTAATTCTTGCATCAAGTTCAACTTTCGGCATGCATTAGCGCGTAACTCCTCATACACTTCATCTGCTTCTACTGTTCTTGCCTTCCCTTTTCCCCTCCTTTTAGCTACCTTTGTACCTTGAGGGCGAACCGGAGATTCAAAAACATTCTCATTTGTTGGTGTATCATTATTTCCCGATGATGAGTAATTTCCGGAATTACTTAATTTAGTTCTTTTCGAACTTTCAGTACTTGAAGGAGTTCTTCACTTAGGATGTCTACGGAGCTCAAACCAGTGTTTGTCAAAGTTAGACTTCTTTTTGTATATAGTTAAATGATATGCATGAGCTTGGTCAGATATAGTAACCAAATTTGAACCGCTCCCGACTAGCTTGACTGCCTTTTCATAACACGCTCCAAATTTTTGAGCACCTTCGTTTATCCGGCTCCACCTTTTTTTCATCGCCACAACTCCTCTCTTGATAACACCGGGATTATCTTCTTCACAATATTGATGAATTCGTTCCCAAAATGCTTCAGCTTTTTGATCCGTACCGACCAATGGATCAATTAACACATTTAACCATGCACTTATTAAGAGTTGATCTTCAACCCACTTCCACTGACCAGTATTTTCTCGAACATCTTCACTTTCTTCACAATCATCATTTAAATCAATAAAATTCGGGTTATTAAAGGCCGGAACTTGCAAACGTGGAGAATTTTGACTATCGGGGGTTGTTTGTTGGGTTTCAAATTGTGAATTTGAAAACGGAGGAAATGGAAATTGGTACAGGGAATTTTGAGGACATGAAAATGGATATTGAGAATTCTGAGAAAATGGAAATTGGTATTGAGAATTCGGATTTTGAGAATTAAAATTAAAATTTTGTGGGTTTGAGAAATAGGAATTTGGATATGGGTATGGAAATTTGGGGTTTGAATTTTGAGAATTTGAAGGAGGAGGATTGTTGGAATTGTTTGGATTCATCTTTTTCTAAAAAAAATTAAAATAATTTTAAGGATGTAAAGATTATGAATAAGGTACTAGAATTGAGTATTTATAGAAAAAAATATTATTACCGTTTGTAAGTTAACGGTACAAAAATATGTACATTATGTTAATGTTATAATAACTTTAGAAATCAAAAATATTTAAAACATAAAAAACAGGAAGGGAGGTCACCAGCATGCATGTTTATCTTTCATATACATTAAAATAGTAAAAGAATGGACGGTCCCTGGAGGGTGGGACTGTACACTTTTTAAAGGTCATGTACAATGTAAATTTAGTGTTGGAGTCCCATTTTACGTGCCCAAGGAGCAAACTCGGACTGCAGTGTAGATACTCTTGGTACTCCATTTGCCTCCAAATTCACAAACAATTGCATCAAGTTGTAAGATGTATCACTTGTGAAGCAAATGGCACTCAACCACTGTTTCTTTCTTCTTCCCCCTCTTTCATCTACACCCCACTCTCTCTCCTCCAATTTTCACCACAATTTCAAATCTTTACACCTCCCTTCTCTCTCTGCCACTTCCAATTCTTCCCAGTCATCCTCAATTTTCCTCCCTCATCTTCAACAACCTCAACAACAAGACCCAGTTGAAGAACACTCACTCCAACCCACCCATGACCCGTTTCTTAAATTCTTCAAAACCCGGGTTTCCGCTCCAGAACCCGACCCGACCCGCGAAGGCAAGCTTACCCTTCAAAAGAATCGCCGTACTTCTTGGCACCTAGCTGAAGATATTAATGCCCAAGGAGTAAAACCCGATTTTCTCAGATCGGACCCGGAATATGACCAAACACGTACTTCCTGGCACCTAGCTGAAGATATTAATGGCCAAGGAGTTGAACCCGATTTTACCGGATCCGACCCGGAAGATGACCCGGGTTGTGGAGCTGGTGATGAAAATGTGGTGGTTGAAATTTTGAAACTTGCTAAGAATTTGCCTGAGAACAGGACACTAGGGGAAGTTTTGAGCCCTTATGAGGGTAAATTGGGAAAGACAGAGTGTGTGAAAGTGTTGGATTTGTTGGGTGAAGAGAAGGGTTTAGTGTTGAGCTGTTTGTATTTTTTCGAATGGATGGGATTGCAAGAGCCTTCTTTGATTAGTGCTCGGGCTTGTTCGGTTATGTTTATTTTGTTAGGGAGAGCTGGAATGGGAGATACGTTGATGCTTTTGTTTGGGAATTTGCCAAATGGGAAACAGTTTAGGGAATCTCATGTTTTTACTGCTGCAATTTCTGGCCTTTTTAGCTGTGGGAGGTACCGATTCTGATTTTCTTTGCTAAATTGTTTGCTTCGAGTTTTGGATCGTGTTTAGTAACTGTCAATATTTCGTGTTATCATATAACTTGCGAAGTTTGATTAAAATGATGATATAAGTTTAAGGAGTAAAAAACTTTAAAAATGCTAGTCATTAGGGTTATAATTGGGTTAATCGAGGCGTGCATTATTTTTTGGGCTTCGCATGGAAATGAAATCTTTTGAGGAAGGTCTTGATCACAAAAAGTGTAAACATTGTAGAATTGAGTTGGTTCTAGTTTGATGATGGATGATGTTAGATATTGTCATCCCTACTTCTCGATTTTCATTTAGTTTTTGTTAATAGGAGTTATTTAGATTGGACTTTGGAACTTATCACATTCTTTTTTCGAACTGGGTATGACTTTGAAATTCTTAGTATATATGCTTTCATGATTGGTGGAACACTGGAACTTACTAGTCAGATACGTGTGGGGTACTAATAGTACTATTGGACTCACAGCGCATGCACTTTGTGTGGTTTATCGGTGTTGCTAGCATTTGAATTATATCCTGACAGTTTGTATGGTTCAGCGTGTTTCGGTTGTATGTTATATTGTATTTTCAGTTTAAACTTCAAAGGTACTTGTTCTGAATTGGTTAGTTATGCATTGTATCAGATATGACGATGCTTGGAGTGTCTATGAGATGATGGAAAGTAATGATGTGCAACCGGATCATGTGACATGTTCAATAATGATTACAGTCATGAGGAAGACTGGAAAGAGTGCAAAAGATGCATGGGAATTTTTTACAAAATCGAATACCAAGCGGACTATAGAAGTCATGGGTGCTCTAATTAAATCGTTCTGTGATGAGGGGCTGAAAAAAGAAGCTCTTATTATTCAAGAAGAAATGGAGAAGAAAGGGATTGCCTCTAATGCTATTGTCTATAACACTTTAATGGATGCATACGGCAAGTCAAATCAGGTTGAAGAAGCAGAAGGTTTGTTTGCTGAAATGAATGCAAAGAGTATCGTGCCTACTGTTGCCACCTATAACATATTAATGGATGCCTACAAAAGAAGAATGCAACCTGAAACCATTGAAAAACTCCTTCTAGAGATGAAAACAATAGGATTAGAGCCAAATGTCAAATCGTATACATGTCTGATTAGCGCCTATGGTAGACAGAAGAATATGAGTGACATGGCCGCAGATGCTTTCTTGAGGATGAAGAAAGCTGGTGTTCAACCTACTTCACACTCGTATACAGCTCTTATTAATGCTTATTCTGTCAATGGCTGGCACAAGAAAGCCTACATGGCCTTTGAGAGCATGCTAGGCGAGGGCTTAAAACCTTCTATAGAAACGTATACAGCTGTACTTGATGCATTTCGACGTGCCGGTGACACCCAAACACTGATGAAAATCTGGAAAATGATGACTAGCGAGAAGATTGAGGGGACTCGGGTGACCTTCAACATTCTCTTAGATGGATTTGCTAAACAAGGTCACTACACTGAGGCAAGAGATGTGATTAATGAATTTGGGAAAATTGGTTACAAGCCAACTGTAATGACATACAATATGCTGATAAATGCATATGCTCGGGGAGGACAGGATTTAAAGATACCACAACTGCTGAATGAGATGAAGGGTCTTAATCTAAAACCTGACTCAGTTACTTACTCCACTATGATTTATGCCTTTGTTCGTGTTCGTGATTTCAAGAGAGCATTTTTCTATCATAAACAGATGGTTAAAAGTGGCCAACTTCCCGATGCCAAATCATATGAGAAGTTACGGTCAATCTTGGATGTCAAAGCTGCAATAAAGAACAAGAAGGACAAGAGTGCTATTCTTGGTATTATTAATAGCAGAATGGGTGTAGTGAAAATAAAAAAGAAAACAAAGAAAAATGAATTCTGGAAAAACAAGACAAAGCGTTCAAAAAAACTTGGCTCTGGTCAAGTTACTAAGAATGTTTTCTAGATTTTAAGTCCTGTTACATCCAAAACAGGTAGAATTTGTTGAGGACGGGCTTCTATAGTGGTTCTTGCATGCTATGGACGGAGATAGATCCATGTCTACCGTATGGTATTGGATATCTACCGCTTATTTGTAAAAGGTCAAGAATGAAATGTCCCAGGTTTAATGGCATCTTTTATCAGAAATTTGATGTCTTGCGCTCATCTTTTACCATGGGAAGGTATATGATATATGTTAGATTTGGCCCTTAATTGTTTCACAGAAAGACATCATATTAAATTGGGAAGCTCCTTGTAAACATAGGACACTGCGGCTGATTTGTACCTCTGCAGCAGATTCTTCATGCATTCTTCACCAATGAAGCTTTTATATTGTGGTAGGTCCTTTACACATTGAGACGCCCCCCCAGGTGCTTATGAAATCAGGAAAGCATATTGATACTGCAGACATTACAGCTTACATCAGTTGCATTGGGAAACTGCATTGATCAATTGTGAAGCAGGTTACATTAGATTTTATTTTTAGATACAACAAATCGTTATGAAAAGTTTGGAGAAAGTTGTATGTGTAAATGCATCTTTAGATACATCTATTGCTCTTTCTCAGTTTCTTCTTGGGTATTGACAATAGTAGTTATCTAATTTAGTAATTTCTCTGTGTGCAGCAATATGCATATCTCATTTGGTTAACACAAATTTTATTCAAATTATTTTTTAAATAATCTTTTTTGAAAGCAAATGGAATTCATTAAATCAAAATCGAGTCATACATCAGGGTCTCAAACAAAAACTCTGGAGTAAAGAAGAAAACATCGTGTCAATCCACCTACACGGAATTTTAGCTAACAAATGCGCAATCTTGTTGGCCTGCTTTTTAGCAAATAAAATAACAAATACAGGACTATCCTTAAATAACAAACGGCATTCTTCCTGCACATCTCCCACTTCCGGATTATAGTCACCTCCTTTCGTCAAAGCATTAACCGTAAGTAACGAGATACGAGTCAGTTTCAATGTTGACGTAGTTCATCTGCAACATCTGGAGCCATCTGATTGCTTCAAGCAACCCCCTCGTTTCAGCTTCAAACACCGGGATTTCTCCTGCAATACGGAGATTCTTCACTTGAATAAACTCAATGCAACATACCTATGAAAAAAGAGTGCGTTCCTTGTAAAATTAAGATGTATTTAATATAAATAATAAATGGGTTATGATCCATTTTAGCACATTTTTTAGATAAAATGTGTGGTTCAGAAATGCGTTTAACTTACTTTTAAAACGCAAGTATCATTTTCGTCAGTACCATGAACGGGTGTAGTACATGCGTTTAACATCAATGCTGGAAACACATGCGTTATTGGTTTGACTCACTTAGCACCACGTGATTGTGTGTATGGCCCCACAACAACATTTTCATGACATCACCCACATGCTATCGTTATTTTTTCTCATTTTTCCATATATGATGTATAGTACTAGCAAAAGGAACCTTAACGTATTCTTTATCGGCTGTGTGCCATGCGGATTTTGTGCTATTTTGGATGTATTTTCATAATAAATACTTTACTAAAATCTAAAGTATTCAAAAACTTTTTGTTATACCTAAAATTTGGTATAAATTTTGTTCGGGTCAAAACCGGGTCAATTGATCAGAATTGGGTTTTTGGTGCCTAATATTAAGGAAAAATAAGACATCTAGTTTATCACAAAGGAAGAAGGCGCGCCCTATAGATATGGGGAGGCGCACCTTTATGCATACGAGAAGAGTAATGCTGACGCCTTACATAATCAAGGTGTGCCCTCATTGGTGAAGGAGGCGCGCCCTATTGATATATGAAGAAAATAATTCAACTGATTCTTAGACCTATCCCCTAAGGTATTAGGGCGCGCCCTAAGTGAGAAACATAGCTTGGATGGGACTCCAACATGGTTACTTGGACGGATTCTTTGGATGATTCAAGAAAGATGGAGAATTATTATTACTAACTTATTTGGTGCAGGTACTCTATTGAATAACTCCTTCCTGTAGCATATCTACAGGAAAGGCGGTGTCCGTGGTCAGAGACCTCCAGGGGTATGCCTGGACTGAAGGCCTCATCCTGTAGTCAATGGGTGTCCTCATTGGGGATGTGGGGTGAAATTTGGTGTGTGTTTTGGGAGCTCTGTCTCTGTAGTCAACGGGTGTCCTCGTTGGGAGACTTTGGAGTATCCTGCACTTTTAACCCAAAAGCTTGGGATCACTTGTCCTGTAATCTGGTAGGGGCTCCTTATCGGGGGGCAATGATGCGTCCAACATTTGGGGTGAACCACGAATATACCTGCGTCCGCGGACTAGAGAAACAGCTGGTAGCGGAGGGTTATCTTTGGCCAGGGAGATGCCTTATCCGTGAAGTCTCGAAGCCGCGGACGAGCCTTGGGCCTTTGTGGTTGGGCCTCATCGGCGGACATTCCTAAAGCTAGTAGAAGACGGTTTCCAGTGGGTTTCCTACTGGGCCTCGGGATAAGAAATATAAGCCCATTAGGTTTCTTGTTCCCCAAGAACTATGTGGGCTTGATCCCCTATAAATAGGGGTACGTAGGCAAATTGTAAGGGGTCAGAAGCGAGAGCCTAAAGAGCCACCACTAACCCTAAGCAATCTCAGCCTCCAATAATCTCCACCACAAACACTGTTCATACTTCCCGACGAACACCATTCATCGGATCCACCGGGTACTGTTCACGTTTCCGACAAAGAACCGCCATCACAGATCTTGTTTCCGGCTACGAACCTCACAGTTTGTTGATACCAAATTCCTCCGTCAACAAATTGGCGCTAGAATGAGGGGCTAATCAAGATCATAATCTCAGGAGGAAGAGATGCCTCGTCACGATGAAGATTCTTTGACGCAAGAATTGAAGGACAGCCACGGAGGAGTTGCATACAACGACTACGAAGGAGATCCGTGAATAACTGTTTTCGGCAGGGGGGTCGAAAGAGATTTGAGTGTAGTATCCGCGGCCACGAGGGAGATCCATGAATGATGATATCCAGCCATGGAGGTTGAAGTTTGCAGCCATAGCCACGAAGGAGCGAAGTTGGATGGAAAATTTGGATTTGATGGATTTAGCGATTTGCTTACACTGTTTGAGCCGTATCTCGAGTTCCGTAAGTCAGATTTGAACGATCTTACAGTCTACGCGAAACTTGTTGAATTCTCTTTAATTCAGAGATGACATGATTACGAGAATAAAATTTGAGCAGTACGAAAATAGAGGAAAACAGTAGCTACGAATTTTTGCCAAAAAATCCTATTTGGTTTAGAAGATTGGGAAAATTCTATTTGGTTTAGAAGATTGGGAGAAACATATTTGGTATTGAAGATTGGAGTATCATATTCTAATTAGAATATTGGAGTATCCTATTCTAATTAGAAGATTGAAAAATATTATTTCATTCAGGAGATTGGAGAATCCTATTCCAACAAGAAGACTGAAGAATCCTATTTGATTTAGAATATTTGAGAACACTATTCAGTTCAGATGACTTAACCAGGAGCAAATCTGAGGAGGATCGGGAGGAGAACGTCCCAAGAAGAAGGCATTACTACCATGAGCTAGTCATCGCCGTTAAGACGATTGCTCGAGGTAACACTCGACTAGTTTTGTTGTGTTTTCCGTTAATTGTTTCTGGGACTTGTGCAGGAAGAATATTGTGAAAAAGATTTAGCACGGAGGAGACCCCCACAAACACTTAGAACGCGCCTTGATGAAGACATCTGAGGCCCAGGGAACTTCCAACAAATTTCAGGAGAGTTCGCTGATTGAACACGTCCGTCCCTCTAGGACGCGTCCTCCAGGTAACATTTAAAGTTCCATATTAATTGTATTTCTTGCAGGTAGGAAACCTTATCAGGGAAAAATCTCATGATTTGCGAAGCACATTATCACAATCTATTAAGGCGCGCCCTTTGCGTGTGAGACATTCAGTGGAAAATTGCCTTCCAAGGGCGCGCCCTCAGAAGAAAAAGTCTATGGAAGTTTTCAATGAAGATGTCTTGATGATCAGATGAGTCATAGTCAATACTTGAAGAATGGCTCGACTGGAACTAATTCCTTGTCTTTCAAAACGTGCCCTTTTCCTTAAGGTGCGCCCTCATAGAAATATTGAGTGTGAGATGCCATTTATTGGATGACAATTGGTGAGACGCCCAAGAGATGTTTCTACATGAGATAGTTTCTGCATCCCTTGAGCTTTGTAGAAGATAGAAGCCTTCTAAGAATATTGATCTTTGATTTGGTTTAATTATATGAAGATTTTGTAGAAGACCCTTGTCGAGGTAGATGCGCCTTTTACAGAGGACGCTCTCTCCAAGGATGATTTCCCTTATCGAGGTGGATGCTCCTCTTACAGAGGACGCGCCCTCCAAGGATGATTTGCCTTGACGAGGTAGATGCTCCTCTTACAGAGGACGCGCCCTCCAAGGATGATTTCACTTGACGGGGTAGATGCTCCTCTTACAGAGGACGCGCCCTCAAGGATGATTTCCCTTATTAAGGTGGATGCGTCTCTGACAGAGGACGCGCCCTCCAAGGATGATTTCCCTTATCGAGGTAGATGCTCCTCTTACAGTGGACGCGCCCTCCAAGGATGATTTCCCTTGTCGAGGTGGATGCGTCTCTGACAGAGGCGCGCCCTCCAAGGATGATTTCCCTTGTCGAGGTGGATGCGTCTCTGACAGAGGTCGCGCCCTCCAAGGATGATTTCCTTTGTCGAGGTAGATGCTCCTCTTACAGAGGACGCACCCTCCAAGGATGATTTTCCTTGTTGAGGTTGATGCGTCTCTGACTGAGAACGCGCCCTCCAAGGATGATTTCCCTTATCGAGGTGGATGCGTCTCTGACAGAGGACGCGCCCTCCAAGGATGACTTCCCTTGTCGAGGTGGATGCGTCTCTGACAAAGGATGCGCCCTCCAAGGATGATTTTCCTTGTCGAGGTAGATGCTCCTCTTACAGAGGACGCGCCCTCCAAGGATGATTTCCCTTGTCGAGGTGGATG